>NW_026924514.1:0-23656 GCF_032062105.1 Saccostrea cuccullata | reverse complement strand
CGGCTTTATTAGGTTAGTGAACGGATATGGAGATAACGAACGTATTCAATATCAAGGTCCATAAAACAATTCAAACAAGGACATGAATATAACGATGTATTCAATATCAAAGTCCATAAAACAAGCAGAACATACAGATAAAGGACTAATAGACTGTAAATAATAGAATATCACCTGAAGAGGAAAGAAGATGACAAGTATGTCGCAATAGAAGAATTATTAAACTTGGGGACTCACCGTTTTCACTGAAAAGAGTCGAAAATATTTACAGAGTTATCCCACTTTCCCCAAAATAAAAATCCACCCCTTCTAATTCGTACATTAAACTCTGATCAATAAAGCTATACCATCATCTGAAAACAGGCGAAAGAAAGTTGTAGAGAGAAATTTAAAAAAATGATATTGCTGAAACCATTGTAGAATCTGCATTCTATCATTTTTTCCAGAAGTTAGATATATAAGGCATTCGTGTAATTGTTGGCGACGATAGTTGCGAATATTTGGAAAATTTATAAATGTCAAACAAAAAAGTTACGATTTTAAACTACAGTTCCTCGAGTAAATGTTGGATGCATAAAATATAAATTGAATTTAGACGATGTTGTAAAAAAGTCGCTTTTTTCGATAGTAAATGATAAAAAAAACTTTATATATTAAATATGAAAAACATATATATTTTTATAGATTCACTTTATGGAAGTAAATATATTAAGTATCTAGTAATTTATAAAGGGAAAAAACATTCTGATTAACAATTTTTTCGATGTTTAGAAAACGTTTACTTTTAAATACATGTAACTACTCCCATCCCAATCCCTATATACCAACACATAAACTTATATGTATAGAACAGTCTGGTCCTCTGGGCTTCAATAATCTTAAATTGTCCTGTTTATTAGTTATCTATTTTATAAGATGATGATCATAGCAAAAATATCACCAACTATTAACACCAACTATTTTCACTTTTTTTTGGTTTAACATGGTTGAAACGACGTCAGACACAAAATATTCAGTAAAACAACTTGAAATCATTGGGATATATTTATTCTGTTGATTTGTAATTGGTGTGTACGATTTTTTAACGGTGTTTACAATTTTGGAGATACTACAAGAAGTGGAAAACTACTGTTATTTATGAAAAGAGGATATCCATATTTATGACATCGTTTCAATTCTAGCCTCGTCGGACTGGGCTACACAGCCTTCGTATATGATTTGTTTATGTTGCATGTACATTTTCATGTATATGTTTTTTTTTTATTTTGCAAATTAAATCAATTATTGTCTAAACAGAAATATTATATCAAATACAATATTTAACACAATTAGCATTATGGCATAATTTAAAAAATTAACGTATGTCAATGAACATGTGATACAAAAATCAAAATCCATATTATTGACGTTATCATTAAATTAGGGTTACGTCAGACTGCCCCTTGCGCCTTTATATACAGTTTTGTCGCACATAATGTTCAAAATATAGTGTGCATTGATTTATTTTTTTGTATATTTACTAAATCTATGTAAGAATATTGCCGTATACTTTTCCAGTTGTGGACTTAATTAAGAAAATTAAGTCCACGAACTGTTTGGACAACCCGTAGCATATTTAGATAATTGTTTACTGTAGGTTGACAATTAAATTACTTTGTTATATGTATTGTATAATTTCTCCAGTCCTTCTGCATCCTGTCCTCTGTTTGATGTAAATAGTTATTGCCATACAGTTAATATTAGGGGTTTATGTTTGCACTCGACAACACTTGTATTATTACTTCACTTACTTCTTTATAAAACACCTCATGATTTGTAAATATATCTTATCCTCATTTACAAAAGAAAATTGACTTTAATCATTCTTATACAAGTGTTTTATTCTTTCCTGTTTTCAGCAAAACAGTTTTCTTGGAAGATAAATAAAATAAAAATAATGATCGAAAAGCAATAGTTAAGTTCTGAATAATATTCTGAATAGCATGGTTAAAATAACTTTAATTTTCTACATACATCAGTGAATATAAGCAATAACTTTTATAACTATACTTATGGCAGTGGCGGAGTGGAATTATGTGTATTGCGACCCCTCCCTCCTTTTTGATTTGGTGGAAAAAGAAGGACAAAAGTCTGTTGTGTTTAACGTAAGAAACTGTCTAATGAACAGCTTATGACATTGTAACACTTGTATATGAGACATTTGGTTGTACAAACAATATCGAACTACAACCAACACCTCTTTACAAAAAATAATTTTTCGGTTTCTGAGATTTATAATCCTTCTGTTGTCAAAAACTTTCCGTTAATCTTTATCTTAAGTCAAAAATGATACTTCATCCCTGTTTTTATTTTTTTGCTTCATTTTCTGTAAATGTAGTACTGTGTTCCTTTTTAACCCCCTCCACTTCAATACCCTAGCTACTCAAAACAGGAGCAGAGCACTAGACCCCACCTATAATGTTTTGGATGTCCCTGTTTACTCTACTCCTCTTTTGAATTGTTGTATGGACTTTTGATCTTATATACTGTTCGTTATCTCCGCATGGTGTCATTTGATGTAATAATCAAAATGTTTTCCTGGAACATGCATCGCTAGATTTGTGAATTGTCTACTTTCCGTACATGGTGCTAGAGAAAGTGACTTAAAAAGAATTTTTTTTTACAAATCTAAGCGTGAAGACAGACTATTTAAAAAAACCCATTAAAGAAGCAATGTGGGGACTAGAACACCTCATTCATTCGTGTTTAAATCACAGGTTACAATATTGTTTTTATCGGGACTTATACTTTATTTTTCATATATCGCATTGTAGATCGACATAAATAATTTGCTCCTCCTTAAATGCTTTTTTTATTAAATTATTTTCCTTGAACATTTTTGGAGTCACTTTCTCCTGTTTTGTTCAGAGATACTATATAAGTGTTCATCATAGAAAGATATTTTTCTGCAAAAAAAATAAACATTTCAAAATTATTTCGTTTTTCCCACAATTTAGGGAATGGTATCCTTTTATTGTCATATGGTGTTGGAAATTTTCCGGGGCGGGAGAAGAGATGTATCAAGATATATTGACAATCGAATGATATCAATATGTGAAGTACAGAAATGCCTTATATTACCCAATTCTGAGAAAGGTGTGTGTGAAAGAACATTGTCTTTCAAACGCATTACATAAAATAATACATAAAAAGAAATATTTAAATAAGTGTTTACAGAAAGTGAATTGTCATGTATCTGTGATATATGTGTTGCATAATCTGTTTATGCCATCTGCATCCTGTCTTGTTTTTTTTTTGAAAGCATGTTATATCATATTGTAAATAACAGGGGGTTATGATTGCACTCAGTACCACATGTATTTTCTCAGTAATGTGTTCAGGAAGGACCCTCTGTTTATTTACTCTTTCATCATTTACAAAATAAATGGCATTATTCATTCATTCTTATATAAGTATTCTATCTTTGGCTGTTCATATCCGATATCGAAATTCATCTCTATTGAAAAGTTATACAGACAAAGAACCATAGATATGTACTCGTGACACCAGGCTTATCTAGATTCCTGTTTTTATACAAACCACAAAATGTCTTCATTGTACCCAAAAGGAAACATTTCCCAACCCACGGTACTGATACACTTCCAAACAATACTGCAAATTTCCAAGAAAACTTTGAAAGCCGAAATTCAGACACATTTTAATCCATAATTAATATTTGGAAAAATACAAATAGTATAGTCTTTTTTTTGTTCTTGTTATTTTACATGCCTATATGTTTTACTACCTAAGCTACATGTTTATGACTCCTGTTCTTTTTATCATTTACAAAATATTTATATAATGATTTTCAACAATTCTTTATTTTTGTTGTTTTATGTTCTTTATCAATTTCGAAAGCATAAACTACGTAGTTCTAATTTTATAGCCTCATTCCACGAACTTTTTAATAACCCCTCGTATATGTATTATAACATCAGTTACATGTTTATGACTCCCCTTATTATCATTTATAAAATAAATGACTTTCTTCATTCTGTTATGGGTTCTATTTTCCATGAGAATTTTTTTTATCTGAAATGAAATCAATCTCCTTGGTAAAGTTAAACAAAGAACCATAGATATGTACGCGTGACATGGGACCGATCTGATCCCTGTTTTCATACAAACCACAAAATGTCCTCATTGTATTCAAAAAGAAAAAAAAATCCATCCGACGGTACAAAATGTAATACATATTCAAACAATACTGCATTTTCCGAGAAAAAAAGACTTTGAAAGCCGAATTTCTAACACAATTTAATCCATATATGATATAAAACTACTAAGATTATAGTCTTGAAATTTGTCTTGCTGTTTTATGTATATTGTATTGGACATTTGCTCAACCAAAATAACGCGCAAAAATAAAACACATATATTTTGCCCACAAAGAATCCGACACTCTACACTCAAATGTTTGGAAGTCAATGTTTGCTATTCTCCTATGTTGTATTGTTTAATGAACTTTTGATCTTGAATACTGTTCGTTATCTCCAAATTTTCATGTCAATGCCCAAACACGATACCCATGACCACTACAGTGCTGCTATCCTATAAGTTGACAATTCTATCCTATCCTATCGTGAATCCTGCATCCATAATCCTATCCTGTGATTTCAGTCTAATCCTATCCTATCCTATCCTGCAACTCTCAGTTTTTTAATATTTAGGAATTAATTTGACAAAACGAAAAAAAAGGAATTAACAGGAAAAAAAATCAGACATAGTTATGGTATCTATTTAAATGTTATAAATTTTAATGGAAAATAAAAAATAATCGAGATCGGCATTCCATAATTCCCGACTCGCCGCACAAATTAAATTTACGATTATCATTGCCATGTTAAAAATAAATGTTAACAAACAGGTCGTAATTACACGTGGACAAGTACTAATTTTGCGAACATGTGTAAAGAAATTGGGCTACCAGAAAAATTAAAGAAAAAAAATATACTTAGTGTTTTAATTTTCCTACTAACAATGATCGGGAGACCCGGGATCGCGACTTGCGTCCGACGTATTATAATTAATTATTTTTAAAAATCATAGGCCTATACGGTAAAAATGTTTAAGTGTATGTTTTATGTAAAATTTTATTTTTTTTCTAAACTGAGCACCATGAAAATAACATGCATGTACATGTATCTATAGTCTAACTGTGCCTGCATAACAGGTTTTTGTTAAATTCTGTATGCAGTTCTCAAAAAGAAGATCTGACTAGACCATAAACCAAACAGACAAAGTCAAAATGTAGATCTAGAATATTTTGACTTTCACATATTAAACATTTTAAATTTGAAATTATCTTATTATATCAAATATTAAATGTATGATTTTTTTATTTAAATTCATAATTTATTCTTTTTTTAAATTTTAGTTCATCATTCATCGTATGTGATATTTTTCAAACATGCAAAATATATAGTTGCTAAATGAAATTCAAGATGATCAAAATGTTTTTTTTTTCATTTAACTTCAGTTTCTTCTCAGTTTATGGTCAGCTCAGAGCAGTACAAATGTATTTCAATTTCCAATTTTGTTTTATGTGTGAAAATTTAATAATTTATGTTTAATAGAATATATTTTCTAAATTTGATATTGGTTGACAGATTGAAAGTATATAAATATTGCGTGTAGTTGAGTGTTACATTGAAAATTTTCACCCCAAGAAAACCATTATCAATCGAGGCGCAGCTGAGGTTGACAATGGTTTTCGAGGGGTGAAAATTTTTAATGTTACACTCAACTACATGCAATATTTATTATATTATACTGAATGTTTTATACAAATACATATTACAGTGAACCGTGCGCGCATAAATTCCGCGCAGTCACTATTTTTTGTAATACCACCCATCGTCAAGCAATGTTGACTGTTGCTACGCAGGAGGGCATGGCTTCATTATTCAGCAGGTAGTAGTGCTTTTTATCAAATGTTTCTCAATGAATCAGATTCAAGTAATTTACATAAAAGTATAATATTAATAGATATTGTAGTGAGGTCACACATGTTCCTAAGATCTTATAAAACATGCAAGAGAAATTCAGAATTCACAGTAATTACAGTATTTATAACTCATTCTTGAGTAAAGCAAGTTTGTATTTGACCTTGGCATTGGATCTTGAATCTTAATCAGTGTCTGATTGAAAAATATTAAAATGTTCCACACATGTTCCTTAAATCTTATAAACATGCATAAGAATTCACAGTATGTTTAACACATTCTTGAGTAAACCTTTTATTTGACCTTGACACTTGATCTTAAAATTATCAGTGTTTAAATGAGAAAAAAAAACTTTATCAAGTACACAATATTTTTATTCAAGGTGATTCCTCAACAATGTTTAACAATTGAATATTCCATTACCATGAGACAAAGTCATTAAAAGTATCCATGTACAGCATTTATGAATTTTAATTCAAAGATCACAGATACATGTACATGAACTTTGTTTAAATTTAAGTTTATCAATGTTTTTCTTACCGTAGTATAATGTTTTACATGCATTTAATTTGACTTTCTTATTCAACGCTCAAATTGAAATTCAAATGTCAGAGTTATTGTCAGAGAGATGGTCATAAACTGAACAGTTCCACAAATGTCAACAATGCACAGAAAACATACACTGATCTCCTTAATAAAAACACCATGATTTCAGTCTTAGGAATCTTTGACACTGGTTTGAACATCTTTCATCATTTACTCTAATAGCATATGGCATGAACTGCATTCTGCACAGCTGCAAATCTGCAGGGTTTCCTGAAAAAAAAATCACATAATTATAGGCATGTAGATTGTAAATTTTGTCATACTCATTTCATACACATTTAAAATGTTTTTGATTGTGATTATCTTTCACATTTTATGTACAATTGGATTTAATTTCACCTTTTTCTCTCTCAAAAAAAATAATGCATTTAGAAATCATGAAAATTAAAATCTTATACTGCAACCTCAGTCATATAAAATTAAGAAAAAAATCTTATTTAAGATAATTTACTTGTACAGTGTTGTACATTATCAATTATTTTATCTTGTCAACTTGCTAACAAGTATGAATACATTTGTTTTAGTGACTTTTCTCTATTTTCTCTTTGTATTTATCTATTTAATGTTTTTTCTTGGTTTTCTTTTTTTTTTTTTTGGTCTTGAAATTTGAACATGTAAAAGAAGAAGAAAATATCTATGTAACAGCAACATGATGACCAGAAAAATTCAACATTTCTTTCAGTTTAACTCTCATAATTTTTGAAAGAAGAAAATCACTTGTTCCGAGAAACTGCAGACATGTCATCTCAAAGCAGATAATGATGTTTATATAGTTGAATGACCATTTAAAAATACATGATAAAATATAAAATCATACATACTATTTAGATTAAAATCCTTTATACTGTGATGTCGCATGATGACGCATGAGTGCAGGCAAATCCGTCACTGTAATGATGAATATTAAAAGATTAACTTATGTTTCATAACTCACAATACATCATACATACATGTACAATATGTAAGTGCACTGCTGAGTGAGCTTATTAAACATTTCAGCAGTAGCATTAGAAATGATCATGATGATTCTACATTAATTTATTATAAGTTACACTGAATTGAAAGAATCAAGGAAATAATAACATTAATAAACTGATTAAGGCATAATACATATGACTGTTCTAGTCTTAGGGGAGCACATTGATAGCTAATTGAATCATATGACAGATTAACGGGGGTATTTGTAAATATTTTATCCCCCCTTCTGTCTACACTACTTCTTTTTTCCGCACCTAATTTTTGTTTATATTAAATAGAATAAAATGTTTATATTTTAAGACACGAGAACATTGTTTTGAGGGATAAATAAGTATCAAAAATGCAAACATGTACAGTGTACAGTGGGGTACTACTAAACAGAGTACGCTAGAGTACGATAGAGTACTTTAGAGTACGATAGAAAAAAAAGTGTGTAGTATACTTACATGAACTCGCACATCATCTATTCAAGTCCGCTGTTGACGGTTCCTGTGGAATTATCCAAACAAACAGAGCATATTTAACAGAAAACATGTTAAATCACTTTTACACAAGTAAGAATCGGTTAAATCATCCAAACAAGCTGAAGAAATACGGTCTTTCGATGTCTGTACTCTTCGTTGTTTACATTCCCAAATCTTCCGGTGATCGTTCACGGTTAGATCGTACGCCGTGTTACTCGAAGTTTATAATGTAAATCTGTGTTTTGAGAAAAAAATGTTTTATTTTCTATTGAAATTTTATAAATATTTCTTTTGTAAACATTTTATATCGTATTTCGTTTTTGTAATTTATTCTGAAATATGAATAAACCTTTGCTCGAATCTGATTGGCTGTAGGATACAGGGTAGGATAGGATAGGATAGGATTGGATTAACTTCTACCCAGATAGCAAGACATAGTTGGGCCAACGTTGGCCCAATTTTTTTTCCAACGTTGGCCCACTGTTGGTAACCTTACGTTGGCCCACGGTAATTTTGCTCATCGGCCCATTGTTGGTCCAACATGTTGGCATATTGTTGGGCCAACGTAGGTATAATTGTATGACAACTAACAGCCAACCTTAATAACTGGTTGGTTAGGTTGGCCCAACGTTGGCCCTTTGTTGAAATGTCAGATGGCATATTGTTGGGCCAACGTAGTTATAAGTGTATGCCAACTAACAGCCAACCTTGACAACTGTTTGGTTAGGTTGGCCCAACGTTGGCCCTATGTTGAAATGTCAGATGGCATATTGTTGGGCCAATGTAGTTTTTAGTGTATGCCAACTTACAGCCAACCTTAACAACTGGTTGGTTAGGTTGGCCCAATGTTGACCTTTTTTTACAATGTCAGATGGTAATTTGTTGGGCCAACGTAGTTATTACAAAGAAACATTTGCAATTGGTTAAGTGATTCTTTACATAAACCTTTTTTATGACTGTTTAAAATAATTAATACACAATTCAATCTGCATTCATCATGCATGTATGGACATGTTCAATGAAAACATTATTAATGATTCACTGTGATAATATTTTATATACATCAATTCAATCATAATTTACAAAATAAATTTTAAAATAGACAATAGAGGTAAATTATGAAAAATTATCAATTAAAAGTTCTTAATCAGGGCTCACTTGCTTTATTATAGTCCTTTTGTTGTATTCCCGCTCTTTCTCCGTCCCTTCGTCCCATCCCGTTTTCTTCATCTTGATCTTTGTCATACGGACTCATACTTTATACACTTCTTTATGCATGGTCTTCGATTTCATTGTTATTTACATGTACCGCCACAACATTTGTTTTCCTTGCAGTCTCTGACTGAATTTCTTTGTTACAATCGTGTCTGTAATAAACATTTAAGAATTAGATAGATGGAAACAACTTAAAAGATGTTATTTAACCTTAACTTACTTGCAAAAACATGACAAGAATGAATTCCGAATCAATTTTAACAGTTAACCTGAATAAATAAGAATAAATATACTTACATCGCTTCTAAATGCAGCTGTATAGCAAGTGTATAATCCACAAATTTAAATTTCACTTCTTGCTTGCCCTTCATTATCACCACCTGTGAGCAATTGGATCTGACAGCTCACTCCAAAGTTTGGTCACGTGATAGCGAACGCCTAACTTTTGTTTCAATTTAATTATAAAGATGTGTCATTTTGATTTATGTATATGTGGGCTTCATTCACATCCTGTTCCTGAGAACGTATTCAGTCTTCTCTAAATTCTCATGAATACAACGCTCATGAAAAAAAAATCATAATTTCAAAGGTTTTATTTCAAATAAATAATCATGCATGTGCACAATTCAAAAAATATAATAAAACACTCTTTGGTGCTGTGATCACTTAAGTTAAAATTTAAAATGTTGAATATATCAGATCTATACAAAAACGGTCATCCAATTAAAAGCATGGACATAGAATGTCAGCTCAGCAGCTAAAATTGACACCATCTTTAGTTGGCAGTATAATAATTGGGCCAGCGTTGGCCCAATATAAATATCCCATCTTTAAAACACCTAAACAAAAGAACACTAGTGCTAACATCGGGCCAACATACTACAATGTACTACCAAATTGATAAACATTTTTTGAGGAGGGTGTATTACAAACATTGGGCCAATATACATGTACTACTACCCATTTGATAAGACACTTTCTTTAAGGGTGTATGACAAACATTGGGCCAACGTTGGGCCAACATACTACTACCAATTTTATAAAACACTTTATTAAGGATGTTTTACAAACATTTGGTCAACGTTAGGCCAAACGCATTCTTTATGGGTGTATAACAAACATTGGGCCAACGTTGGGCCAACATACTACTACCAACTTTAAAGACACTTTCTTTAAGGGTGTATTACAAACATTGGGCCAACGTTGGGCCAACATACTACTACCAACTTTAAAAGACACTTTCTTTAAGGGTGTATTACAAACATCGGGCCAACGTTGGGCCAACATACTACTACCAACTTTAAAAGACACTTTCTTTAAGGGTGTATTACAAATATCAGGCCAACGTTGGGCCAACATACTACTACCAACTTTAAAAGACACTTTCTTTAAGGGTGTATTACAAACATTGGGCCAACATACTACTACCAACTTTAAAAGACACTTTCTTTAAGGGTGTATTACAAACATCGGGCCAACGTTGGGCCAACATACTACTACCAACTTTAAAGACACTTTCTTTAAGGGTGTATTACAAATATCAGGCCAACGTTGGGCCAACATACTACTACCAACTTTAAAAGACACTTTCTTTAAGGGTGTATTTCAAACATCGGGCCAACGTTGGGCCAACATACTACTACCAACTTTAAAAGACACTTTCTTTAAGAGTGTATTATAAACAGTGGGCCAACGTTGGGCCAACATCAACATCCCTTCTTCCTTGGGAAGTAAAGTGAATGGAAGTTGCTAACGTTGGACCAATTGGGCCAACATAGGAATTCTGTCATGGTCGAGAAGGTTGGCATGGTGACATTGGTCCAACGTTGGCCCAACGTTGTTTCCCCAACGCCAACCATACAACCTTTTGCCAATGTTGGCCCAACATAGTCTTGCTATCTGGGTATATGTTTCTATCGTGAATCCTCAATCCTGAATCCTATCCAATCCCATCCCATGTCAACTTGTGGGATAGCAGCACTGTAAAACGATTTTCTTATCTATAATCAAAAATGCACTTCCTATCTATAATTAATAATGTTCTTCCATACAATGTACAGGTTTAAACGTTAAAGTAAACCGTGAGTGCATCTCGCAAATGTGCACTGGTACCATGTTACTCCTACCATTATGATTCCACTATGCTAGGGCTGTATCACTGGTATCATGTTACTCCTACCATTATGATTCCACTATGCTAGGGCTGTATCACTGGTATCATGTTACTCCTACCATTATGATTCCACTATGCTAGGGCTGTATCACTGGTATCATGTTACTCCTACCATTATGATTCCATTAGACTAGGGCTGTATCACTTGTATCATGTTACTGTTACCATGATGATACCACTATGCTAAGACTGTATCACTCTGACCCTGTTCCTACTGTCATTATAAGTGTTTTCTTACGTGTATAGGAACTTCAACTGAGAGACCAATAGGACTCACTTCTACAGTTTTTGTTGCAATGCATACAACCAACCAAATATCCACCCCCACTTTATTTATTTCCATTTTTTTTCTTCAAAAGATACTTTGAACCAACTTTTTCTTGAAATAATCAAGCGTGCTTGAAAGAAGTCTTGAATTTTTTTTTCAATGACATTTTCCAGTATTTTTATTTTTTGTTTGATATTTTTATATTCTATCTTTGCCAATGGCACATTAAATATAGTTTATATGCAATATGTATTATATTTCTTGTAACAACCTCCTCCACCATATTTTCTCTCTAAATCAATTGGTAATCTTCTTCTTCTATATTACAACAACACTTCAGGATGCTGACGGTTACTTGCTAGTAATGCATGTGAAGGTGGTACGTAATATCAAAAGCTTATCATAACAATTATTCAAAACCAATGTTGGCAATGGTTGACATTTAAATGAAAAATGGACTTTATTTGATTAATCACAAACAATTTGTTGTCTTTATAATATTTTTAAGGTAGAACCTATGTCGGAGAAGTCTTTGTCACAAGATTTTCAAACTTTTCATAATGATAAATTAGCACCCGCTTATCAATCAGTCAAAAGAACATGACATGTTTCCTTGTTATTAAATGTAGTGCAGGCATTTAAACATGGAATGATAAATACATATTACGACTTCACAATTTCAGTCATTTTCAGGGGTACTTGTCATGCAAAGAAGACAAAAAATCAAAAAAATTACTTCTTTAAACATCATTGTTTTTATTGTTTATTAATTGAACAGTATCAAACAATATTTCCCGAGAATAAATTCTTTTTATTCAATTGACATAAAAGATAAGTCAACTTTTTAAAAACTATAGGCAACTGAACTCTATTTATTTTCAGTCAATTTTCCACCCTACATTTGTAAATATTTTTCAGAAGTCTTTGTCACAATGTTTTTAATTTTTAATATGATAAAGAACATACCCAAATGATTACAAAAAGTGATTAAAATATAAACCTTTCCCCTCTAACTAATGAGAGATAGGTAATTTACCGATCCTAATATTCTTGACCTTTTTTGCACTTACACGGGATTTAATTATTATATAACTGTTTGGGGTTACTTTCAGATTAAAAATGTTTATCAAAAATTGTACATTTAATTTAAAAAGATCATATATAATAGAAAAACTGTAAATTTGTAATCAATTGTAATCAAACTCCAAGAATATGAATAAGTAACATATATTAGATGTATCTAAAAAATGTACACACGATCTACAATACGTACATCTTAGACTTAGACACATTTCATCAACATATTTCAACTATTTAGTTGGCAACTGAAGATTTTTTTTTATAGAATTTTTGCATTCCTTCAAAATAGTTACATGTACATACCATTTACATTATTACAGTAAGTTGAATACATTGTTATTTCATTACACAAAATGGCCTTTGATTTGTTAACTTAATAAAGGTCAAGATCTATTAATTGAAAGGTGCCTACAGGTTTCTCTCATTCAAGAAACATATTTCATTAAGCATTATAACCAGAAAACAAGTGAATTAAGATTTTTTTGGCATAATTTTAAATTGAATTCTGTGAACATATTTTCTACCATTTCTATTGAAGGTGCAAAGTACGGGAAAAAGTGACATTGAATCAATTATGACGTCATAATTGATCTAGCACAGGCTAAACACATTCACTAGTTGTGATGTCATACGACGTAGGTTCTACGTTAAATACAACAATTTGTTTTTTATTGATTTTATATTTAGTTAAATATGAAAACAAACATCAAAAATATTTATCCTTCTATCAGGGATTTTTTTTCTTGATGTAAGTTTTGATCGACTTCTTGTTGATTTTTTTTTCTAATGTCAGGATGGAAAGCTGTCAAGAAATGCAGACATCGCTAATGAGTTTTGTTTTATTTTCTTTTTCTAAATGAAAAAATTGCATTAGATC
This sequence comes from Saccostrea cuccullata, assembly GCF_032062105.1. Classification (NCBI taxonomy): domain Eukaryota; kingdom Metazoa; phylum Mollusca; class Bivalvia; order Ostreida; family Ostreidae; genus Saccostrea; species Saccostrea cuccullata. The sequence goes on along the minus strand of NW_026924514.1, from coordinate 10,011 downwards.
TTATATATGAATCTTTTACACTTAAGGTTTAACATTTCAACATTTCTATAAAATAGTAAAATACATAAAACAGAGAAAAGGTGATACATCTGGACTATAGATATGAAAAGGTTATAAATCTGGACTATAAATATGATTGATTGATTGATTTTATATTGTTTAACGCCAAGTCGGCAATATTTCAGCCATATTTCGGCGGGTATATAAATATGAAGCTTTCAAAAATAGAGACTTCTAAAAATTCAAATCTATTCTTTAATCAAGGGGGAAGGGGGAGGGCTAATAATTCCTTACTTATCAGAGGCAAATTTGAAAAAAAACTCTTTGAGGCTGGACTAAAATAAGACATTTGCATTCCCTGAAAATGTGTTCCAGTTCCATTCCATGGCACCCGATTCCACCTCTGGTGTTTCGGAGGTCCGTGTTTGTTCTGTTCTTATTTTGTATGGTTTTATGGACTTCGATATTACTGTTAGTTATCTCCATATCCCTTAAAAGTATATAATATTCTTACTATTTTGAAAGAGGCAAAGGACTCACTTTAACTAAATAAACATACACAAAAACCAGATAAAAAAACATTTGTGAATAACCTTAGTATTATGATTAACTGGATTTTTTTTCTTTAAAGCTTTTTTCACGAGGTTGTCTTTTTAAGCGATCATTTAAAATTGTGCAGTTTTGTAACAAGAACAAAAGGTAGTAAGATATCCAATGTGAACTGTATTTATTTGTTTATTATCAATTGTGTGCACTTATGAAAAGCTAATAATAATTAAAAAAAAAAACAATAGGTGGAGTAAAGGTTAGCCTCCTCTCTGATATTACGACTGTGATCCATGCTTAATAAGCTTATCTGACTTTGACAATAATTCCATGAATATAAAAATTTAAGCTCATCATTTAAGTGACGTGAAGGGGTTAAAGGCAATGACTTATATTATTGGTTGAATTTTGATCTTCCGTGTTTAGGGCTATATATAAAGCTGTGGATATTTTCAAGAAACACTTTATTCCAGAAACGCTTTCGTTAAGAAAAGATCAAAGAAGTTAAACCATGGCAATCGTGTGGGCAGCGCTCCTTTTGTCCGGCATCGTATGTACAAGTTCCCAGTACATTTATTCGAAAGATCGTTGTGCCAGTAATGGAGAGACAATGATGCAGATTCGAGATCTTGTGATCCAGCAGGGGAGGATCCAAGAAATGGTTGATTCCCTCAGGCGTATGGTGAAGAAACTTGAAGAAGATGTCACCAAGACCCATGAAAATGCTAGAATTGTCAGGAAAGGTAACTTCCTCTCTCTCTCTCTCTCTCTCTCTCTCTCTCTCTCTCTCTCTCTCTCTCTCTCTCTCTCTCTCTCTCTCTCTCTCTCTCTCTCTGAATTTTGTCTGGATGTTCATAGATATGATAATTACAAATTAATAAATGTATTTCTCTTACATTCAGGTTTAAAACATTATACAGATTGTTGCAATTACTATTTAAACAGTCACAATGACTCTAGCGTTTATCTCAAAGATCTCCTCGGTAATAAGAGTCAGGTGCACGTGTACTGTGATATAGAGACATAGAGAGGAAGGTGGTCATATATTCTGTTTTCTTTTTTCTTTCAGAGCTAAACAAATATAAAGATTGCAAGAACCTCTATATCTATGGTAATACAGAATCTGGTGTGTATGAGATCTATCCATTTGGTAATAACAGCAAGGTCAGCGTCTTCTGTGACATGATGACAGAAGGTGGAGGGTGGACAGTAAGATCTCTGTCTCTCTCTCTCTCTCTCTCTCTCTCTCTCTCTCTCTCTCTCTCTCTCTCTCTCTCTCTCCACCATCAATTATAGCTACTCCTTCTTTAACAATTCATTAATCTTTGATTTTAACGCTGATATGAAATCTTTTCGCAGAAGGAACATTAAATGGTTGTTCTAGTTTATTTTACAGGAAGATAATGAAATTCCGAAATAAATATTTTTTAATTACACTGTAGAACAAAAATATAATATCATAAATTTGATAAAGATTTTTTCTACTTTAAATAGTTGTTTGGATTAATATAGTACGCAAGTTTAAAGTTTATGATAAATTTGATAGACATTGGCGGTGAATAGTTGAAATACTTTTAAAAATATTTTACCGTTACTTATTCAAGAAAGTTTTTGCCCCACATCTTTCCCTCTCTCTCACTTTCTCGCTCTCTCTCCCTCTTCCTCTCCCTCTCTTTCTCTCTACATAAACTTTTACACTAGTTTTTATTACCTCTTTTTTTGTTTTTGCTTTATTTCAAACTGTCTTGTATATTTATTTACAGATACGTCTGTTTTGTATTTGTATAATTTGTGTGAAAGTAAAAATAAACTATCAAAAAATAAATAAATAAATAAAAATAACCTCCTATACTTCATAAATCCTTAGGCTATCCAGAGACGTGTGAGTGGTTCAGTGTCATTCGACAGAAACTGGACAGACTACAAAACGGGATTCGGGAATCCTAACGGATCCTACTGGATAGGTAACATATAAACAGTTATGGAATGACTACAGAGGACATAGCAAATTTATAGCTCCCAAAGGGTAAGGGTTCCAGATGCAGAAATATTCCCCTCCCTCGGGGAACCATTAATTTGCAATTTACATTGTACCCATTTATAACTCTGTAATATTTTATGTTGTTTTAGGGGATGATAGTTCTTCTGATTATTAACAGTTTAAATTAGCATTTAATTTTTTAGCAGTTTAAATGAAGTTTATAACAATTTATGTAAAATACAATATATAACGATTTCCCTACTTTGATTTCAAAACATGTATGTTCATTGCTGCATGCACTACACAATTAGAAATTTCTGTATACTTTTATAATCATATGTTGAATTATATGACAACTTGAAATAAATATGTTTTGCTTTATGAATTCTTTATATATTACACGACGATAAAATTTTTAAGGAAATGACGTCATACATCAACTTACCAAGAGAAGGAACTCCTCCCTCTACGTATCTATCACACTGACCAATGGGACAAAGCTCTATGAATTATACAACCAGTTCTCTGTTGCTGACGAAACCAACAGCTACCAACTTTTTCTTGGCGGACCAGCAACCGGGACCCTGGGTAGGTAAACGGAAAAAAAGAATGTACGAATGACGACCTATATTAAGGAGATAGAGGGAGAAAGATTTTAATTTCTTGTGACAGATAGACAAATACCAATTCTTTCTGTGAGAATCAACCCTAGAGTTAGGTAATTAATGGAGAGGGATGCGTGGATATCAATATTTTGAAAGTCAAATTTTCCTTGTATACTAGTATTGAAAATCAAGAGCCCCTACTATATGAGCCAATCAGTAATAAATAGCTAAAAGATTGAACATGTTCACGTCATAAACACTACATGCGTACTTGTACGTAATGTTGTTAGATACATAACTAATACAGAGAAATCAATTAAAGTGTAGAACGATTATTGAATATAAAAACAAAACTTGCATTGGAAATGTAATTAATTACAGTCGATAACAATGACGTGTTGTAATTAACCCGCTTTTGTGTTGAAGATAAACATAGTAGACTTAACAAAAGGTATACAACACTAAAGAGAGAAGTTAACTACACAAATTGTATCTACGTGTAGTCGCACAAATTTGAAGAATTCTAATGATTAATGTGTTGATAAAATGGAAGAAAAGCTATTATTTCGTGTACTGTTAACTTAAAGAGGTGACCCCCCCCCCCCCCAAAAAAAAGAAAAAAATCAAAACAGTTATTTTCTAATATTATGTCAATTTACTGGTTCATGAAATTATTGTTTAGAATATTCCTTCTTTATATGAACGTATATAGGCTTACCCATTTCAAGGTTAAAAAAGGCTTCAAATGAATAAAATAATAATCAATTTTGTTGATGTCATCCGCGTGGCGCGGAGGTTAGAGCCGTGAAGTAAGAAAATGATACCTTATTACTTATATTTACATTTGTGACTTATTCATACTTTATATTTGCCTGATTGTTACTTTTAACGTGTGAAATGCCTTAAATTTTCGAACCCAACGACATGTATGTAATCCACTAAACGCGCGTCGACCCTTTATGACGTCACAGAGAAATTACGTCGAACGTTTATCCAAACGCACATCTATGACCTCTTGACCCCATACCTGTATTTACACAGTTATAAAAACGCTTGCCTTTAGTAGTGTTATATAAAGGAAAACATTTGCAAATGTAAATATTTTCTGTTGAGACTCATCAACATGTTCGTATACAGTAAAAATAGAAATCAAATGACAACTGAAAAACAACGTTAAATATTAAATATTAAATGAAAACTGTGTTCATCTATTGTAATTGAAAGCAATGCAATATAAAGTAATTCAAAAAAAGGTTTTATTGTTGAATACTATAGATACTTTAAGCTTTAAAGTTTAAGTAAATGATAATGATCAAATCTGAAATAGGTGTTCATGTTATATTTTTCTCTGATAATTTTACAGGGGACTCTATGTTACACACTGGTTCTCCTTATAACTACGATCTGTCTGGGATGTACTTCTCCACCCCGGACAGAGATAACGACGGGTTTCCTAGAAACTGTGCTGCTCTCAGTAATATTAGAGGAGGCTGGTGGTTTAACAGCTGTCATCTTGCCTTCCTTAACGGTCCCTGGTCCCCGGAGTCCTGGACCTTCCCATGGTATCCTACAGTGACTAATGGTAAACAGATAAAAGAAACTCTCATGATGATTAAACCTCACTGACTTTTTACACCTTTATATCCATACTTGTTCACGCATAATATGAAAAGTTACATACTTTTATTATAGATCATGAAAACTTTATTTTTAGACATAAGGGTGGTTTCTATAATATATACATTGTAACAAACATATAGATATAATGTTATTATGTGTAATGAATCTATTGAAAAGTCTTAATATGTATTATGTTTAAGATCGTGTTGTACATGTAATATTCATTACTAAAAAAAAAAAAAGAAAATCGCATTAACTATTGTTACATAATAAAAGTTTTGTTTTTATTTTATCAATTGTCGTTTTATAATTAATAGTCTAATGATACAAAGTATGTGAACAACAAAGACAATGTTTTTTTTAATACATTCCTTGAATTTCAACTGATCCCCGTGAAAGGTCACATAACTGGGTAGAAGTAGTATCCATCAGTCTGTCATCTCCGTACATGTGTGTTGATAATTAGAATTTCATTCTGTTACAGTTTATAAATGACGTAGAGATGATAATTACGTAAATTTTATTTTCAAACACCAATATTACTCGTTACTTTTTCGTGTATTTCATATATACACTGTGTGAAAAAGGCTGCATGTAATGCCAAACCAATGAATGGGAAAACAAAGTATTATATGATGACTTTTTATGACATTAACGTTGAAGGCCTTGACAGAGTAACGTCATCAGCGAAAATCAAATTTCCCGCTCTTCTTGAGCAGTTTGAAGTTTTATAAGCCACCTTTAGAAACCTTAACGTCACACTGAAATATATTTGAGTCTTTTAGACAAAAATGCTACAGATCCCTTGAAGCAAATGTTGTTCATTTTACGGAGCTGAATTTTGCGCATGGATAGGGATATAAAAAATGCATGGTTATTGTCTTGAAATTTAAGCGATATTTGGGCGAAGGTAAGAAAACGTGATAGAGGGCGAGGCTTGCGTTTTCGACCCTTATCCCAAATATCGCTCATATTTCAAGACAGTTATCATGTATTTTGTTTATCCTGCAAAAAAATTTTACATTTGAGCGTCCAAAACAAGTTAATTCCAACTGATTTAGGCACATCTCTGCAGTTGAAACTACGAAGCCATGGCGTAAACATTGCAATAAATGTGAGGTAACAATGCTTTTAGAACGTCGGAAAACATGCGCGATGCTATATTAGGCAGTGACCGGATAAAGCTTTGGTTTATTAGGTTAGCTTTGTTAGGTCAGTGCAAGGGGTAGTTGCAGGATAAAAAAAATTTCTACTTTCCTGCATTATTTTGTAAACCACCTGTCCCTTCCTAATTTGAGAAATACTCTTTAACAACCTGTATGTTATATCTACCCTCTGACCTTTATAGTCGTCCATTAAACCTTATTAAATCGTTTTTATTGATAAAAGCATTTTTTCGGGTGAGGGGGTCACAAGACAAGCCTATAAAGGGGTTGGAGGCCGATACAATATACAGGTTGAAAAAAGAATATATCTTACATTTGGGAATGAAAGGTAATTGATCGTTTAATGCTGAAATGAAGATAAACATATCCCCAAAGTTGGCAGAAGACGTCGTTAACTACTCAATACTTACTTTAGGAAATCGGTTGCGTTTTCATCAATAAAATTTAAAAAATAATGCTACGGTTTCTGTAGTTAGAAGTAGATTCATGTTTCAAGGCTTTTAAATTATAAAGTATCATAGACAAAATTGATAAGAGAATTGAGAAGAAAAAAAAGGTACAGTTTTTATGCGGGCGGTATAAAAATAAAAATATTCGCGTTTATTTTTTTTTTTATCTTTCAAAAATATACTTAATTATAAATCATCTTATCAATATTTAATGCCCCCTCCTCCCAAGGATTTTTATTTAAAGAGCGTAAATATTTACAAACTGTTACCCGCGTTCAATGAGATGGTCCTATTGTACTTAATTCTACTCATGTCCTATATGAAGTCTATTACTTCTAGTCAATTGATAAGTAAAACAAGCTCGTGAACGAAAAAAATAAAAAAAAAAAAGAGGTACAGTTTCAATCCTGGAGGTATAAAAATAAAAAAAAATCGCGTTTTTCTTCTTTTGCGAAAACTATAAACTCATAACTGTACCTGATTTTGTCAGTAAAGAAACTGAGCATATATCGTTGCAGTCATGAAACAATATCTTTGAAAATTATGCTTAATTATAATTATAAATCATCTTCTGAATATTTAATGCCCCACTCCTCCCAAAAATTTTTCTTTCAAGAGCATAAATATTTACAATTTGTTATCCTTGTTCAATGGAATGGCTCTATTTTACTGAATTATAGTCATGTCATATCTAAAGTCTATTAGTTGTAGTAAATTGATAAGTAAAACAAGCTCGTGTATTAAGGAAATAATTTTGTGTGTTTAAGGTAATTCTATACTCGGCACTAAATGGGCTCGATCTTTAAAAGTCTGCTTTTAAAACATAAACATACATCACAGCAATTGACAGATACAAGAAAAATGATATGTCAACATGTTTACTTTTCCGCTATTGCCTAGCGGAGTATATTCCCCGAAATGTAAAATACTGAAAATTTACCTATCCTAGATTTTGTTGTATTTAAATGGATTCAAGTCTAAATATTCGACTTTAATACTCTAAAGAATGTAGAAATGTGTTAGTCAACAATATATAATCATTTTTTGCATGAATTATTATAAATTATTATAAATAGATGCACTTTGTTACGCTAACGTATTAAAATTGAAACCAATCTCATGTATTAGGGAAATAACGCAATTTTGTGTTCTTCTGTTCCTGACATCAATTTTAGCTTTGAGATTTATAAGGTTTTATTCATGGCCTTAGTACGTCTTGCTTATCGTTAAGTTGACATGATTATATGTCTGAAGACGTTTAAAAATCTCCCATTGCCACATGTCTGTAATCCATTCAGTTCTTTAGGAAAGACTTTAATCAGAAAAGACATATTGACTTTTTGCGACGCAAAGCAATCAAAATTTATAATTAAGATATATTTTTTCCTTAGAACAAAATTATAATAAATGAGCATAAACAAACATTATCAATGTTGTAGTTATTCTTTCTTACAAAAAGGTTCAATCTTACTGAAAAAGATTGAATTACATAGTATTCCTATTTTGACTCGAACTCACATGTAAAAAAAAAAAAAATGAGTGTATCCATTACGCTTAAGGCATGCTGAGATGCACAAATTAGGTCAAACTTACTCAGTAAATTATTAAATAAAATCAACATGTTTTTTTTTTCAAAATCACTTAATGCAATCAATTAAAACTTTATTCTCTGTCCCATTATAACTAAAGAAACATTCGTGTTAATACAGTATATACATGTAAACACACATGCATCTATAAAGCATGACAAAAGATGCTCACCTACATGTAAGCTACTGTTTACCTACTTAATTTAAAGTCTTTAACACTAATTCATATATTTACAATTCTCATACTAAGTCCAACATGTGCCTAGCATAAACAACAATCTCGTCCCTTAAATAAAAGTGTAGGGAAGGATATGGAGATAACGAACATATTCAATATCAAAGTCTATAAAACAATACAAAATAGGTGCAGAGCAAACAAATAAAAGACGTAATTAACTGTAAATAATAGAATACCACCTGAAGAAGAAAGAAGAAGATGACACGTATGTGGCAATGAAAGAATTATTAAACTTGAGGACTCACTACTTCCGGTGAAAGGAGTCGAAACATATTAATAGAGTTATCCCGCTTTCCCCCAAAATACAAATCAATCCCCTTCTCATTCGTACATTAACTCAGATCAATAAAGCTGAACCATCATCTGAAAACAGGCGATAAAAAGTTGTAGAGAGAAATAAAAAAAAAATTGCTGGAACAATTGTAGAATATACATTAAGTCTATTATTTTTTTCCAGAAGTTAGGTATGTGAATCATAAAATACTATTTTTAAGTTGTTAATTGACAGATTTACTGATAGCATAAAGTCATTCATATCTCATTATATAATTATGTATTTTTTTTTTCTTAAAGCTATAAAATTATAAATGAATGCATTCAAAGAAAAGGTTCTCGTTTTTTTAAACCCTATGGTACTGTATATTTTGCACCAAACATGTTTTATGTTCAAATTGACACAGATACAGATGGGTGGGTTTTTTTTATAACGACCCAGAGACCAGAGAAATATGCAGTAAGTATAAAACCGGCAGTATCTTTTTTCATAGATTAATGTTTCTCTATGATTTTAGAACAGAAAAGAGGATAAAAGATTCACACATCTTATATCGTGTCCAAGTAAAAATATGTAATCCCTTTGTAAAAAAAAAATGTACGAAAATTATATTGTCTTGTTTCTTATCACATCAAGAGTGGAAAGTTTTCAAGGTAAGCTTTTCGTATTGTAAGTGAGTTATTGCTATCTGGATTTGTAGTACGGATTATGTATTTGCTATTGTTCTCTTGATACGTAGGTATACAATATTAATGTATTCTATGTAAAAAGTATTTTACAATTTGTAGGAATCAATGAAAAATATTTAAATATATGTATATTTTTTGATTATATTTATGCTTTTCATTAATGATTCAAAAAGAAAGTTTTAATTTTGCAGACGTACTATTATTCACATGTACGTTTTCTCTGTAAATCATGTTTTTTAATGAAAGCCACTAATTAAGAAATAAATAACGTTATTCAGTGAACATGGCGTTATAAATAGCAATTACTCTGCTGACATATTCCATGAGGCGCGTATTCTTTGATTCTTTTTAAGAATATCAGTGGAAACCCTGACTTACATAAGAACGCAGCTTCTTGTCTTCAGTAAAAAAAAAACATACGGCTTCAAAATCAGTAAACCTGATTAATGAGCCTTTCATCTAATAAATCACAAACATAATTATAAAGTATTTCCCTCTCAAATACAGCAGCGCCGACATCACATTTTTGTTTTGTTGCAGTTGTGACGTCATCGATCAACGTTATTAAAACCCTCTGACGAAAATCAATAATTTAAAGAATGCTTTTATAATGATTATTACTCCAGAATACTTTTCTATAATTTGTTTTAGTTTTTCTATTTATTTTTAATAGCTGAAATCATTCTTGAAATAGATATTCTAGTTAAAGAATTTTTTGCTTTCTGAATGTTATTACCCAAGTGTGAAGAGTTATCTTTATTTGTTCAAGTATGCATGATACAAAAAATAAAAATATGGCAGTTCTCTAAAATTTTTAAAAAGTTTTATTAAACAATTAAATACATTTACCAAAA
>NW_026924513.1:0-233164 GCF_032062105.1 Saccostrea cuccullata | reverse complement strand
GTGGCAATTAGAGTAAGAATAGATTTGAATACGATATATTTTTTTCATATTCCATAGAAATCTTTCATTTACTGGGTTCGTTTTCAGGACCAAGAAACTGCGTGGGTCAACGATTGGCTGAAATGGAAATGTTTCTTTTCGTCACTGCCTTAGTGCAGAAATTTGACATCGAAAACGAGGCCGATACCCCACTTCCATCCCTACGAGGAACGTATAAAGGGGCACACATCACGATTCCTTATAAAACGTGCTTAAAAAAGAGAGCGCAGTGAGAATTCAGGACAATTGTTTAGTATAACTGCATTGAGAAAGTTTTTTTATATTCATATTGATTCCATACCACTTTTATTAATTGTCATACTCAAAAGTATCACCTATATATAATTGCCTATAAAATATATCTTAAGTCCTGTGTATGGCACGCCAAACTCACAAAAGTGAGCTAAAAATAGTTTCACAGTTGATAAACTAGGTTTATGGACTGTAAACTATAGGTTACAAACCGTGAACTATAGTTTTCATATGTAAATCAATATTTAACGGTTGTTAACTATAGTTTACGAATGCCAATCTGAGTATATCTGTCTGTAATAAAACGTTAACACCAGATTTTGTTGATAAACAAAGATGCACGTCTGTAAACTATAATTTAAAGTCGTGAACTATAGTTAAGAGTCGTTAATCATAGTTTCACAAAACGTGAAACTATACTTCTCAGATCGTTAACTATAGTTAAGAGTTGTAAACCATAGTCTACATATGAAGAAACTGTATTTATCCCATGTTTACCCCTTTATCCTGTGGATATACCTCATGTGATATCGTTTTCATATCCCACACTTAAGTGCAGTTATGACATCGCAATGGTTTTTGCATTAGCATGATGAAGTAAAATATAGCGGAGTCTCATATATAAACAGTGTAAAACATGGGTTGTGAAGTATTAAACATGGGATAAAAAGAATCTCCCATGGTTTGTAGCTGGTTTTGATTTTTATACAACTCGTTGTGTGTTTTTATCCCCTCGCCAAGGCTCGGGGATAAAAATCACACAACTCTTTGGATAAAAATCATATCCAGCTACAAACCATGGGGGATCCTATATATATCTGATAATCTATGTTTTGTAATCGCAAATGATTGTTTTCAGTGTTTGGTATAGTTAACAGTTCTGAAATATAGATTATAGGGTTAACTATGGTTTACAGATGTAAAATATAGATTAACGATGTTAACTTTAGTTTCTACCCGTAAACTATAATTTACAACCGATAAATTTAGTTTATCGACTGGGAAACTATGTTTAGCTCAATTTTATGAATATGGCGTTCCATACCTGTGTATAGTTTATTCTTAAATATTCCTAATTCATTGCTGGAATTTCAATGAGTAAAACTTAAACTGATAACACACAATACATATTTTTAAGTCTATATGATTTAATTATATATATATATTTTAAAGAAATACCTCATATATTATATCAATGACCAATTAAGAACATGTGTAAAATTATGTTTTTTAAGGTGAAATATCCCTCTGCTCCAAAGTTCACCATCTTTTTTTAAAATTCCTATTTTTGATTTTCATCAAGAACAACAGCATTAGATTCAAATGGAAAATAGTTAAAGTATGAAGCGCTGTTTATTTTTTTTCAGAAAGGAATACTATGTCTTATCATGAGGTGAAAAATTATGATATGGTAAATAGAAAAATCAATAATATTTTAGCTTACAATAAAATTAAAGATATGAGGTATATATGAAAATTATATTTTCATCATAATTTGCAAATATTGTCCTATACTCAGCACTCAGGGCCATTTAGCAGGGAGGGATCTTCTTTCGTGCCAGCGCCTACTGCGACACGAGACCTCGGTTTATACGGCCTCATCCGAAGGACCGGTCTCCACGTCCCAAAGTAGTATATGTATTCGAGCCTGCGACGTAAGGATCCACTCCTTACTTTGAATTCAAGAGCAGACACTCTAACCTATGTGCCACGCTGGCGACTAAATAGTTTGAAGTATTTGACATAATATTTTCCTTTGATATTGTGTAAATGTAGAATATCTTTCCAACGAATGAGTCATTTGGAACCTTTTTGGCTACCCAATTTAAGCTTTTCATTACAATATATCACCGAATTAATCTATGATTATTGTGCAAGCATATGCTTTTGATATTTATTCCTTGATTCTTTTTGTCAAACAAACTATGACTACAGAAAATGTCTTTGAAAAGAATATGCATAAGCTTTAAATTCAGGAAATTTGAAAGGGACCATATCTAAGGTAACCGCAAACAGGCGGAGATATTTAAATCACATAAATGTGGAAACAAATAGCACATGTGATTTTTTCAAAATCAGATTCTACACTACCAATTAAAATGGAGAAGAGAAAATTGTGTAGTATTATGGTGCACAAATAAAAAATGATTCCAGTGTTCAGGAATGAGGTAGATGTCTCACCCTGCAAACTGTACTGCACAGACGACGTGAGTCTATATTTACTATAATCACACTGTAGATACCAGTATTCTTTCAAAACACACCTAACGAAATATATACAAAATAAGATAGGACACATATAATTTTTAAACCATATTAAAATTTGCGCAAAAAATCTTCGATGGTCTAATTTGAAAGTTCGATAGATACTGCCACAATAGAAACCTCCAATGACAAACAATGAAATGTTCAATGAAAGCGTTATTGTGTATTGAACTGTGGAATGTCACGTGAGTAAAGTAATTATAATATAAATCGTTGACACTCACGGATCTCTTAATTTAGTGGCTAAATTGGCCGTAGTTTGGAGACCTTTTCAAAGAATTAGATATGAGCCGCAATTTGTCCAACGTTGTCCTTTAGATATGTTAAGGGTTAAATTGAAATACACATTTTGTGCAAATGTGATCAATGGACAAGTTGTGGCTCGATGCAAACAATGTCGTTGAAAACTGGTATACATATAAATAACAATAGAAATGTGACAAACATGTTAGACCCCCGTCTCAAAAGCCAGTGTCGCTTGGTATTACTTACTTAAACACTTCCATGTTATATACTAGTAATTTACCAAGACCTGCTCTTAAGGGGGGACCTACGTTGTTCTACGTCATGACAGCGTTATTTGACATCACAATAGATACATTTATATTGTACCATTTGACTTTTGCAACTGGGATGTAGACCAAACATTGTTTATAGACAGCAATTTACAAAAATAACTGTTTAAGTTTGTGTTTATTTATAGGGTTTGATAATATAAGAATTCTCTTCCGTTGGTTGATAGCTCGTAGCGATTTCAGTAGTGAAAAAAAACCACGATAACATGATGATATTAGTGCAAAAAGAAAAGATAAAATTCAGCAAAGAAAGCAGCTTAAATAAAAAAAAAAATTCTTGTTTACTAGTAATTTAGGCATTACATTAATTGCATATCCTCGATAAACTAAAATAAAATTCTAAAAATATACTTGTTCCTTTATTTGCTTATTGATTATTAGACTTAATCATGCTATATATAAGTATTGGTTGTTGACGGAGAGAAAAAATGTAGGAGTACATGCACAGAACGATCGGAATGAAGAAGAAAAGATTACATCAGTGCAATTTATTACTAGTGAAATCAGAATGCTTGTTTTTCGCAAAATATGTTGGTCAGTGCTTACGTACCTTTGTCTTAGTGCGGAAAGGTGAATATTTGTAAATTTAAGAAAACTTCATATTTCTCGTTTATTTTATCACAAACGTATTTGTTTCTTTATTAAAATTACAGATAATTCATTTCTTCAAAACTTATGACTTACAACATTTTCACACAAAGACCTTTTCATATATTGCCTATTATGCATGATGGAATTGTTAAAAATACGACAGAAAATGGAGTGGTTCTTACATTCCGTCATAAATTTCATGCAAGATGAATTGCAATCAATTTGCCTTCAATTTTAAAGATAAAAATCAAATATTTTAAATGCATGTTAATGTTGAATGTGATTTGACATTTTTGGATCTTTTTAGTGCATTATTATTCTGTAGAAAAAAATGACTGAAAATAATCGTATTGTTTTTGCACGTTCTCTTGTGTAAAAATTAGCATATAAAGTTATTCTTTGAATGCTTTAAAATTGAAAATTTCATACACAGAATTTTCGGACATAGGTTCACCTATTGTTTAATACCTGTCAAACATAAAGTCAATGAACTTTGGGATATTTTTTTGCGGAAAACACCGGATCCCAACTCTCATAGCTTAAGTTCACTCATCCTTTATACGAATATCCTTAGAAAATTAAAAGACAAATTTTAAATATCTTCCAATAATATATTAGACTGTTTACACTCGATTAGAACCTACAATTCTTTGTAAGGAGGTCTATCTGGCCTACATGGGTAAAGATATGGAATTGTTTAATATCTGAAACATCATTTAAATTAAATAACTAGATTCATAAATAAAAAAGTTTTTAATGACGGAATTGCAATCATTGTTTGAAATTATCACAGTATTTTTATTATTTGGTGAATAAAAACCCGTACTTTGCAGATTAATCGCCCTGATTTATATAACATCACATTTTGAAACAGATATAGCGCTTAAGATATTGAAAAAAAAAAATCAGAATTTTTTTTCATGCAATAAGAAGGAACCATTAAATCCAAAGAAACTTTATAGCAATTCTTTTTAAAAGTATAATTCTAGAAATCTGTTCTCTGGTTTTCAAGCAATTTAATAGAAAAAAAGATCTGACACCGGTGAACAGGCTATTGGGTACAGGTATTTTTGTTTGCTCATATTTTGCTTTAAAAATTCTACTAAGCAATACATTCAAGTCAACTAAAGAAAATATAAATGAAATATAATTTTATGAATACATTTACAGTGTATTTATCAGCTAAATTGCTTTTTCCTTGAAAAGCCGCATTCTTTCTTTTGACATATGTCCGAGGGGTCGAATCTTTCATAGCTGGACACATACGATTGTGAAAAGTTAATTGGACGTTGTTTTTATTTGTTGTTGATTTTTTTGCGGATAAGAGCAGAAAACATTACAAAACATTAAAAATACTATGAAAATGGAAATTTCTAATAGTAGCTGCATAGCAAAACTACAAATAAGATATCAATGGGACAAAAAGCTGACACTTAACACAATTCAGTGATATTATTACACGAGAAAATACAGTAACTATAAATGTCCATTGGAAAGTATACCTCGTACATTCAATTAATTGCGCAAAACTTGTTTCATTTCTAATACTGCAAAACGTCGCCTAATGTGGGGCAGTGCTTGGAGCATTTGCTGCATCACTGCGTCAAATGGGGGCGAGCTTAAAGACTTGGGCTTGAATAAAACTGCGGTACAAAGACAAGACAAACGTCCTTTAAAAGAGACCAAACACCGAGGTCCCGTTTGGCAGAATGTGTCTGTGTGAAATTTTTCAAAACCCTTAGGAGCCAAGTACAAGTCTCAATTTGCAATCCTCCACAGGCAAGTGGTGGTGTCGTAACAAAGTGAAAATGTCACATTTCGTTACGTTTCACAAACAAACAAAATGAAAAGAACCTGCTTGTACATGAATTGACTTTGACAGTAAACAGTAAACAGGATTTGGTGTTCACATACCAAGTCCGGTAAAGCAGGATTTCGGAGATCAACTCTCACATGCAATTACATACATATTTACTTGTTAAACGCAATTGATTACTGTTGTATTGCATTATTGTTCACTGTTCAGGCTAACAACCAGAAGAGAAGGTAGGTTTATTGTATAAAATGACCTAATTTTATCTTACATTTACTTCTTTTTGGTATGCAATCAATAAATAATTGTCCAGAATAACATACTTCAGAATTATACGGATGTTTGTTTTAATATCGAGCATATATGACCAATATAATTTTATGTATAATGTTGTTCATATTCATATAAATTATTAAAAAGTTGAATTTTTTGATAAATAGACACATCTATGTAATCACACTCACAACCGTCCATCCACACTCACTCCCACCCTCTCACACCTACACACGCACACACACACACACACACCCTCACACACACACACACACACACACACACAAATTTTACAGTTGGGTAAAATGCTATTTTACAATGAAGTATACGGAGATAACGAACACTCTTCAGGCTAAAAATAGTATAAACACTATGATAAACGTGATGAAATTTAACTTCCAATCTTTAACTTCTCTTACTTATGCAGTAACATACCTTCATCCACTGCTTATACAGTTTTTACCTCTCGTTGATTCGATACTCAAGAGCATTATCTACGTATGTACAATTTCTAAAAAGAATGAATGAATGAATGAACAACACACGAAGAAGGCAAATAAATATACAGTCATAAGTCACACTTTTACAATGGTTTCGTAACGTTTTCCTTTTCAGCCCCGAAGTGTGTCGTAATTAAGGAGAATAATTACGGAATTATTTACATACTCCGTAATTATTGTTTAATTTGTCGAGTGCAGTAAATCGCTGGTTTCCGAATTACATTTCAGCTTAGATGACTTAACAAATTTTGAATTAGCTGTTCGTTTATATATACTTTTTGTATATATTACTCTAATAAGGTAAATAAATACATGTACTCATAGCTTTAAAATGCTTTGGTGATTCTCATTGTACAGTCATTATTTAATAAATTAATACTGATTGATTGAATAGGGTCTATTGTTTAACGTTCTTCTCGAGAGCCGCAACCACTTGCTGGTAGAGAGCTGCAAATTTTGTCCTATACTCGGTACTTATAATTAGGACTATTGAGCAGGGAAAGATTTTTTTCGTGCCAGCACCCACTGCTACATTGGACCTCGGTTTTTACGGTCTCATAATAGATTAAGCACTTTATTTGTTTTTAAACTGAAGTCAAAAATTGACTCATACATCATTATTTTAGAGGAAATTACTTTGTGAATCATTTCACATATGTTCAGCATACATTGTTAACATAAGGCCAGAATCTGATTTAAAAAATGTAACTATTGCTCAAAGGTCATACATTTTACCTCCAATAAAGATATGCATGAACTCTTGTTCGTCGGTTGTGAAGTGTTAGTTAGCTTATGCCCGATAACAATCACAATACCACAAAGCGTTTTGATATTGTATTATATAACATTCGTTATTCATTAGTAATTGATTCATTTGTATTGATTTTCAGATATGTCTAGCCGGTGCTACGGCAATTTGCCTCCTCGGGAACCGGGATATCCCCTAATAGGAAACGTTGGTTTTAAAGCCGAGATTCCAGAAATTTTGTAAGAACAACTAAATTAAAGAAACGAAGATGTGTTTATGAAACTCTGATACCCAAGTATGGCAGTATTTGGTAAAGGTCGAAGTTTTCAACTGCAAATCAAATTCCTAGATCAAGGGATAAAAATATTCTTACCAAATGAATGTACTTGTTCTCAATAATATACACGTATCTGTATAATATGAAGGCTCAAGGACAAACAATAATAGTCATGACCAAGGTTAAAGCTTTTTAGAATCCGGTTCAAACACTGATGTCAAGGTCAAATGTAAGGTACCAAAAAGGTGACCTTCTGATAAAAACAGACAAGCCCAAGCATAAACACACATAAAATATGAGAGCTCTAAGATCCAATCAAATTTAATATTATTAGCAATATACGCTAAAGTTTTTACGGACAAACAGACAGGTAGACACTCCTAATCTTCGATACAAGGGGTACACAATTAAATTAATATAAAAAAATCAAATTTTGTTCTATTTCAAATCAATATTGATGATTAAGGTTTCACTGGTACTTTAAGAAAATAGTGTTGAATTGAAAAATTTCAGAAATCTATGGCAAAAACATGGAGACTTGTTTACATTGAAAGTATTTGGACAGACCATAATCGTAGCTTGTGGACACCAAACGTTACATGAGATGCTGGAGAAACATGGAGAATATTGTTGTGAACACCCTTGTGTATATGGATACACTGAATATTTTGAAAGTTCAGGTATAAATATTATGTTGTTTGTATCCACCAAATTGATATGTAAAATATGGTCATTGCAAATATGTCCTTTGTATGTATTAGGAAAAAGCAAATATCTTAAATAAGATATGCTATTGTCTTTAAGTTAATGATTTATCATTGCATTATAAAATGGATAAAATAATGTGTCAACTTATCTAGGTATAATTGGTGCCTTTGAAAATGTCTGGTATGTTCAGAGGAAATTCTTAAAAGACACATTGACATCAATAGATTCCGGAGGCTCAAATCTAGAGACCCATGTAGCCAATGAAGTCCCAGATTTTATTAATCATGTAGAAAATAGTGGAGGTCAACCTTTCAGTATTGATGAATTGCTAAAGAAAAGTCATTACAACATCGTCTCATCTATCATATTTGGGAAAAGATTCGAACTTGGAGATGCCACATTGACACGGCTTGTGGAATTGGTTTATGAATCGACAATTAATACTCCAGATCAAGCAGTCTTGTCTTTCTTTGAGTGGATGAAATACCTCCCAGGAGATTGTTTAAAAGTAAGACGTCAGCGATATCTTATCGACCAGATTTTAGCAATTATACAACAGGAGGTAGATGAACACAAGAAAGTCGAAGAAAAACCGAATTCTACAGACCTGATTTATAGCTTTTTTAAAGAACAGGAAAGGAGAAAACAAAGCAATGAGAATCTGGTTGGCTTCCAAGGTATTCTTATCTTTTCTGAATGAAAAAGTAAAGTTGATCAATCTTCAACTGTAAAATCACATATTTTCGTGGGTCATTTTTTCGTGGTTTGGGTAAAAGTTCTTGTTTCGTGGGGATTTGATTTCGTGGATGAAGAATTGTTTTATAATAATGCATGCAACAGTGAAAATTTCGTGGTGGACATGAATTCGTGGCTCTCTTCATACCTTGAAAACAATGAAAATTAACCCCCACGAAATTTTGTGATTTCACAGTATTTCCTTAAAATCTGCACGGATTATGAATGGGGCAAAACCCGTATCACTGAAAATACGAGAAAAGGATCGGGTGCTAAGTTGAAGTAAGCATCGTCTGCCGATCAGATGTAACCGCTGTAAGGCATCTGTACTGATCCGATACTTAACACGATACCCATAGGATAAAATGTCAAGATATGTCACTATAACGATCAAAAAATTTGTGAATGGTCTGTATTGAATTCAGAATTGATTATTACCAGATGTATATATTGCGTAACAATCAGATTAAAAATAAAACACCAATTGCAGGTGAAAATGGAATATAAGGAAATATATTTTATTTATTCATTCGTGTTTAAGTGTAATACATTTGAACTATTATTGATAATTTAATTCAGAAAGGTTTTGGGATGAACAAAATTTGAAAACTGGGCAATTTTTTTCTTTTATGATTATATATTATATTAAAATGACGTCAATCTATACACTATACGTTTTGAACAGACCGAGACTTGCTTCTGATGGGATATGGACTTCTCCTCGGTAGCATTGGCGGTATTCTGGCCCTTCAGTGGGCGGTGCTTTACCTGATGCATCATCCCAAAGTTGTCTCTCGCATGCAGCGAGAAATTGAGGAAAACGTTGGAAACAGCCGCCCTCCTACCATGGCAGATAAACCACGTCTTCCCTACTGTCAAGCGGTGATGTACGAGGTACTCCGAGCAGCATCAGTAATCCAAGTTTCCCCGACTCATTGCATTTCCACTGATTTAACGATAAATGGCTACCATCTAAAGAAAGACTCGTGGATACTGTTTGCGTTCTGTACGGTCAACATGGATCCGTCTATTTTTAAAGAACCAGAAACATTTAATCCAGATCGTTTCATTAATGAAGATGGCCAAGTATTTGGTTTTGAGAAGGTCAACGTATCTTTCTCTATAGGTTTGTATTACGCATTTTCCATTTATTCATACGTGTAAGTGTAGGAAATGAAATTGTAATGATTTGATTTAGAACTGGGGTATTTGATATCAAGAGTAAACATAGCACATATTTGCTTCAATTAATTTGATTTTATTTTGCACGGATCATCTCATATAATTTAATCTAATCACCAAAATGACGTTTAGTTTTAACCCCTCGACTATCAGAATTGAAATAAAATTTATTCCGTAATGTGACTTTTTCGTTCGAGGATTTGATTTGTAAATTATTATAAACGGAAGTTTTTTTTTGAATCTGTACATGTGATCTTAAAAGAAGATATTTAAAAGCTTAATGTATGTCTTTAATGATTTAAGTTCTTTATGATAATTAGAATACGAAGAAAATTGTATTACTATATATACTCAACAAAAAAAGAAACGCATATATTCAGATTAAACATGATAATCTAAGTTTTCAGTTTAAACCTTAATTTTTAAAGTGACTTAAGAGTGTGTTGTGATGAAAATCAAATAAGCCCTATGTTCCAAATTGACGTGTTAGGTTGATGTCATTGTCGTCGCCTCTAAATTCTAGAGGCATAAGTCTTTAACAATCCATATGTCCTTTGCGACCCCTCAGCGCTAGTGGATTTCCAATGTACGGACGTCTTTCACGAATACCAGCTCCTCTCAGTCTTTTAAGAACAATTGTGCATTCTATGCTGATTTCAGCAGTTTGTACAGCAGTTCCGAGTCGATTGCGCAGGTGCTGATGGAGGATCTGACGGTCCTTTCTGGGTGTGTAACCCGCAAACGGCGAGTTCTAGGTCTGTCATCTGTGTTTCTAGCTGAAGGAGACGTGCGTTTAACTGCTGCAAAACCGATTGATGTACACCAAATGCAGTTGCAACTTGCAGTTGCGTAGTTCCGGTTAGAATCATTATTAGAGCCTTATTGTGTACATCTTTGTTAATGCGTGGCATTGCAGCATCAACATTGCAATCAAAGCAAAAATATGGGCTTAATAGGAATGATTATTGTTTCTTTAAATCCAAAATTTCATTGAAATTAGACCCCCGAATTACCAGAAATCATGCAAAACACTATTTTCATAAACATTATTAATCAAGGGAAATAATTCAACAATTTGTGTTTAAAACCCCATGGTGAACTTTAAATAGGTCACAGGTATATAATGATAAAACGATGTCTGTTCCATATGCTTTTTAGCTCACCTGAGCCGAAGGCTCGAGTGAGCTTTTCTGATCAACGTTTGTCCGTTGTATGTCGTTGTCGTTGTAGTCGTCGTCGTAAACTTTTCACATTTTCATCTTCTTCTCAAGAACCATTGGGACAATTTAAACCAAACTTGCCACAAAGTTTCCTTGAGTGAAGGGGATTCAAGTTTGTTCAAATGAGGGGCCAAGCCCTTTTCCAAGGAGAGATAATTATGAATTAATGAAAAATGAATGACGTCTTTTAAAACTCTTCTCCTCCATAACCAATGGGCCAAGAAAGATGAAACTCATGTGGAAGCATCCTCAGGTAGTGAAGATTCAAGTTTGTTCAAATCATGACCCCTGGGGGTAGGGCGGGGCCATAATGGCTGATCAAATTTTTCCATAGAAATATACCGGGGGGGGGGGAGGGTATAGGAAAAATCTTTAAAAATTTTCTTCTCCAAAACCACTGGACCAGGAAAGATGAAATTCATGTGGAAGCATCCACAGGTAGCTTAAATTCAATTTTGTTCAAATCAAGACCCCCGGGGGTAGGGTGGGGCCAAAATGGACGATTTAAGTTTTCCATAGAAATGAATACATCAGAATTTTTTTTAAACTCTTCTTTTTAAGAACCATGAAGCCATGATTGGTCATATCTTTATGTAAGCATCCTCACGTAGTGTTGATTCAAGTCTGTTCAAGTCATGGACCAGAAGTAGGGTTTGGATAGGGTGGGCCACAATTGGGGATCAAAGTTTTGCCTAGAAATATAATGGAAATTTTTTTCCCCATAGAATAGATAAGCCATGATTAATCATACTGATATGGACGCACTCTCAGGCAGTAAAAAGTCAAACTGGTTCAAATGAGGGCTCCCAGGGGTAGCTGGGCCACAATGGGGGGGGGGGGTGTCAAATGAATAAATATAAAAAAAATCATCTGCTCAAAAGTAGTTGGTAGTTTAAAATTCCTGACACCCCTCCCCCATGTAAACTTCTCAATACTGAGGTGATTTCTTCTTTATTTCCTAGCCAATGTGCTCAGGTGAGCAATGTGGCCCATGGGCCTCTTGTTCAAAATTTCTTTGATGAGTAAAAATTATGCGTTTCTTTTTTTGTTGAGTATATTTTTCATATTGCATAAAAATCCTTCATTTAATTGGTTCTTTTTCAGGACCAAGAAACTGTGTTGGCGAACAATTGGCTAAAATGGAAATGTTTCTTCTCATCACTGCCCTAGTGCAGAAATTTGACATTGTGAACGAGGCCGATACCCCATTACCATCCTTAGAGGGAATGTATGATGGGGCACACCTCGTCATCCCTTATAAAGCGTGCTTAAAAAAAAGAGTGCAGTGAGAATTCAGAACAAGTTTTTATTTCAACTGCATTGAAAATGATATTTTATATTCGTATTGATTGTATACCACTTTTGTTAAGCGTCATACTCAAATGTATCACCTATATGTACTTGCGTATAAAGTATATCTGAGGCCCTGAATACATAATATCCTCAATGACTGCATGAATAACATCCAACTGTTTCTCAGTTTCTTTTGTTTATCAATTGCTATACTCTGAAATATAAAATTTCTAATCCATTACCGTAATTTCAATTTGTAAAGCTTTAACTGATGCAAATTATATTAAAGTTTTTAAAAAATTCAAGATTTGATTATGATTATACATTTAGAAAATATCTGACATATATTATGTCAATGACTAATTAAAACATTAACAAAAGTATGCTATTTAAGACGTAAAACAGACAGCGGAATACAAACACGTGAAATAGAGAGAGAGAGAGAGATATCAGGTGGGGCGATTGCTTCGTTTCAAAGCGACAGGAATCATATTTGACTTTGTTAAAAGACCCAACCGAAAGAAATAGTAAAACATTATACATTTATTGTCGGACCCAAGAACCAAAGTGTCTGCCTGAGGCCGTTAGGCCGAAGGCAGACAGTTTGGTTTGAGGGTCGACAAAACGCATTTTGCCCGAGGACTCAGTCAATAAATGTTTTGTTTTACCTTTCATTTTATTTATTATGTAATTTGTACTGTTTTCCTTGACCTCAGGTCCTCATCGTTGAACACCAGTGAATGAAAATGAGATTAGGCTCCGCTATTCTGTGACGTAGGTAAACGGTCCAAAATCTCACCAACCGGTCCAACATCTCACTCAGTGGTCAAACACTATTTTTTATGCCCACTCATCAAAACAAAAGAAATAGGTAGAACATGAATATTGTAGACTCCAAAATTACTTGTATTATAAAAGGCGCTCTCTAATGTTGCATGGCAAGAGTGGCGAACTGTGCTGATGACGTTCCACGAGGCTTGAGGAAACCGAGATAATTTACAGCGAAAATAATGGATGTTCCCAGGGTTTGTAATCCATATTGTGTATATTAAGGAATATAGCAATGTTTATGCACTATAAATGCAAAAAGTTTCAAATTATCGAGTCACAAATTCAAACATAACATAATCATTGTGTAAATGAAGAATTTATAGGCATACCCTTAGAAAATTAAAAGATCAAATCTCTATCGATTATATTTTAATCTGTTTACAATCGATTCGAAACTTAGTTTTTATGATGGCTCATATGGCCTACATTGGTAAAGACATGGCATAATAGATACGTCAAACGATGGGCCAGATATGGAAAAGAAGACGTTGACACCTTGTCAGTATGGTTAAATGTATCAGATCGATGTTAAAGTCGGGTATTAAAATCCTTCTGTGTTCAATAATCCAGAAGTGAAAAAAGAATTAGATTGATTACATGATCAGTACGTATTGGTTACTGCCGACAAAGCAGGTACATGTAACAACATTGTCTTCGTTTGTAAGGCTCATTATATAAACTGTATTTTAGAAGAAATTGGATTTAATTCTACGGGGGTAAACCTACTTATACTCAAACATTCCTTTCTAAGGTAGAAATTTTAATACCACAGAGCTAAAATGATTTGAACTACCCTATATGTATTGGATTCCGAAACTTCATAAAAATCCTTACAAACAAAGATACATTGCGGGTTCCTGTAAATGTTCAACAAGCCTCTTTCCTTTCTCCTCACTAAGATATTGACAGTTGTGAAGGAAAAACTTCAAGAGTACTGTGCAACAATATATTAAAGAAGTGGTGTGAATCAGATGTGGATACTCAAAAATTTCAAAGAACTTTTGGACAATTTGAAATCACAAGATTTACCAAAATCAGTAGCTTAAAAACTTACGATTTTTCAACTTAATACACGCCCCGTGGGGATCCGGGTTAGAATAGGTCCTCAGTACCCCCTTGCTTGTCGAAAAAGGCGACTATATGGGGCGGTCCTTCGGATGAGACCGTATGAACCGAGGCCCCGTGTCACAGCAGGTATGGCACGATAAAGATCCCTCCCTGCTCAAAGACCGTAAGTGCCGAGCATAGGCCTAAATTTGCAGCCCTTCACCGGCAATGGTGACGTCTCCATATCACTGAAATATTCTGGAGAGGGACGTTAAACAGTATACAATCAATCAATTAACTTAATACACAACCATTCCTCGCGATGAATTAAGTCCAGGCTTTTTGATATCATTGACAGCTGCTTTTTCAATAAAAATGAATCTCGGAAATTTACTTATCTGGTCATTGGTTATTTGCAAAATTATTTTTTTAAAACACATTCTGATTGCACACACAAGTACTCTGAAGTTGACATCAAAGAGTTACTTGAGTTTCTGATTGACAATATCTATGTGGTTTTTGGAGACCAGGCATTCAAACAATCTATTGGAATTCCCATGGGTAACAATTGTGCTCCGTTATAAGCAGACCAGGACTTGTGCAAAATCTTATGCGTGAAAAGAAGAAAACACTTTCTGTGGCCTTCTACTTGACATTTTGATATATCGATGACGCATTGCCAATTAACAGTGGTAATTTCCATTCCTACGTCGATACGATATATCCTGGTAAACTTAAGACAAAATATACCACAAATTCTAATACATCTGTTTCATACTTGGATATTTTACTAGAAAAAGACGTTAATGGTAATTTAACAACAAGCTCTATGATAAACATGATGCCTTTAACTTTTCTCTCATCAACTTCCCTTACTTATGCAGCAATATACCTTCATCACCTGCATACGAAGTATATATATCTCAGTTGATTCGATACGCAAGAGCATGCCCTACGTAAGAACAGTTTCTAAAACGACATAATTCATTGTCAAGCAAGTTGATAAAAGAATAATAGCAGTGTCGTTTAAAGTAAAAATTTATCGTTAAGTTAAATGCTGACTTACGTTTTTCATACTTATTGTTAGTCCATTAATTTTTATAACGCACTTTGAAAAATTACGCACATTGAAAAAAAAATCAAAGTGCGGTAAATTTGGGACCAAATCAACGCACTTTGCAAAAATAAAATTTCTTTTCAAAGTGCGTTAATATCGACCATATTAACGCACTTTGAAAAAAATGTGTATGGCTTGGTCAATATTCTTGCAAATCGTAAGTATAATAAATAATTGAATCTTTTTAATAACTCTTCGATGATGAGGTTACTTCAGTATGTGAAAGTGAGCGATTTTTATTTTTCTATGCTTTGAAAATTCTTTCTGTCTTAATTAAGAGGGCCGAGTGGGTTTTAGTGTGTGAAAACTATATTTTTATGCCATATATCACTTACAATAACCCCAGTGTACATGCCAAGTTCGAGGAAAATCTACCGTCCAGGTATTTTTAAGGCATCGTCTAAAAACACAGGTACATTTACTAGAGGATTATGTAGGAAAAGCCAATTTTTTGCACTTAATCAAAGCAAATTATACAAATACTGCAATAGAGTTTTTGTCCAAAGTATACTATTTGATAACAAATACTATATTGTATATTATATATTATGTAAGAAACACAAAATTCTACCGTCTTGTTACCGGAGGGAGCGTATCAAAATGCTAAAAATTAACGAATTTTACTGTAAATATCGAGTACTACAAAATCTGATGGGTGCAAAGGATTTATATGAAAACATAATACAAATAAAGGGAATAATCTCAAATTTCAATGTTTTAAATTTCAATAGCGTATATTTATCAAATTTTCTTTAATAACATTTTATTACCGCTTTCTTTGAGAGCTCCAGCTTATCATAACGTCAAAACACACTGTAACAACGTCAACCTACCTATCAAATGCAAAATCGGTTGAAATCAATTATATAAAATTTTGATTATATTTTTGAACCCGTAATTCCTTAATTGTGTTTTATCAATTAAGCGAAAAAAGTTGCATCAAAACAGTAAATACGCTTCATTTTACTACGATGCGCGAAATATTGTGCAATGAAAACCACAGTCGGCCCCCTTAATTGATTATTTTTATTTTTTTTCCAGTTTGCATGCATATTATGTAAACTAAATTAATTGAAAGTTTCAACGTCATATCATTTATGCAAATACATATATTTGTGTGTAATATAGGCATCGATACCAGGAAGGGGGGGGGGCTTAGGCACACAAATATTCTGCAAAGATAAACTTATAAAAGGCATTGAAAATTGGGCTTACCTTGAGAAGGGGGGGGGGGCAAAAAGCTGACACAATTCTAGTGCTATCCTTAAACAAAACATAATTATAAAAGCAAAATTGGGACGAACAGCCACGTACAATCAATCAAACGAAACTTGTTACTTATCTAATGCTCCAAAAACTCGCCTAGGTGGGACAATGCTTGAAACATTTGCTCTATAACAGCTTTGAAAGGGGGCAAGCATTACGTCGCGAGTTCGAATCAAACTATAGTACAAAGAGAAAGGTCCTTTGTACCACAAACCGAGGTCCCGTTCCGGAGTAAGGGCCTTCGTGAAAATGATCTCTCATTGCTCAAAACTCCTAAACGCTCAGAACAAATTTTAATTTGCAATCCTCCACAGGCAAGTGCTGGTGTCGTAATAGAAGCAGAACATTCCATATTTCGGAACGTTCAACAAACACACAAAATAACAAGAACCTGGTCGTACAGTCATGTTCTGTCTTTTGTAAACAGGATTTTGTGTTCATTTAGTGAGTCCGGTAAAGCCGGATTTCGGCGGTCAGTCTTCACATGCTATTCCATACATATTTACTTGTTAAACGTAATTGATTACTGTTGTATTGCATTATTGTTCATAGTTCAGTATAACAATAAGAAGAAACGGTAGGTTTAGTGTATAGAATATCTCCTATATTTATCTTACTTTTGACAGTCTTTTTGTCATCAATCAATATCATTATTAATTGTCCAGAATGATATGCTTCAAAACAGTGAAATCACAAATTTTCGCGGGGTTTAATTTTCGTTGTTTTTGAGGTCTGATTAGACCGACGAATTTATGTCAACGAAAATTTGACCCAAGGAAAATATGTGATTTCACGGTATTTTACGGATGTTTGTTGTATTTTGTAGCATAATATATAACCGGATGAAAGTAATTTTTTTGTGAATCGTTGAACATTTCCATATGAATTGTTAACTTTGTCTGTAAAAACACAAACCCGATTCAAACACTCCCACACCCGTATCCGTCCTTGCACACTCACATACCGTTATTGTGGCTCACATGCATACACACAAACAAATTTTACAGTCGGGTACATTTCTATTTGACAATAAAATATATGGAGATAACAAACAGTATTCATAATCAAAGTTCATAGAACAATAAAAACTAGGAGCAGAGCAAACACAGACCTCCAAAACATCAGAAGTGGGATCAGGTGCCAGTTGGGAGTGAGCATCCCTTGCCGACCGGTCACACCCGTTGTCTGCTCCTTCTCTTATTTGGGAAATGACTGAAAAATCAGTCACCAATACGTGGTGTATATAATAGACTAACAATTAGTATAAAAACCTCAGTCGGCATTTGACTCAATGACAAATATAATTGTATTTGCCGACATGGTCACTGTATCGACCACAGAACTTACGCAATGAAGACTTTAAATGCTTATAATCTCGTTTCATCAACTTGTTTGTTAAAGCTGACATGAATTCTTAAAAACACAACATTTTCATCTATGTACGACTTGTTTCATACCAACTATAGCCGTATTCCGCCATATTTCTTTCAGATACATTGTCTCATTGTAACGATATATACCCCGATGCGGTCGTTACACTTGATTGATTTTTTGGCTTGGGTATCGACTTGTGCACATCTCCGATGGTAAAGAACATGAGAACACATTAGGTGTTCGAGACATTTCAAAAGCACAACAAACAACATAATAATCATATTTCTGAATAATTATTGATTTGAATCAAAAGGAAAAAAAATGCAAGTTTGGAAGAGAAATTTAGATGCAAGAGTACGTATTTTACAGTGCGCAAATTTATGCAGAATAAACTTGAAATAAAAAGCAGTAAAATCTGCAAACATAATTTGAAATTATATCATTTGAATGGAACAAAACAACCTACGTCTTTGATTTGCAGGTCCTAAAGATGCAATTGATGCATATCGAGAAAACGCCTCGAACGCTGTAAACGTATCCATACCTGGAAATAGGTTACTGCATCGGTTAGAAGATATGCACAAGTCAAGTGATATACACCCTGAATCCCATTTATTGAAATATGCATCACAAAAAAAGAAATAAACTCCATAAAAGCTCAATAGTAAACACACTGTCATTACTCCGTACAGTCGATACACTGAGTCCGTGCTGATCAAATTTTGGTCAGGGAAAATATCACAAGTGGAAAGAGAAGGTATTTGCGCGGCTGAAAAGGGGGGGGGGTTAAAGTATTATAACTGCTGTTCATAAGCTATAATTGTGAATTGTCTATCTACATGTAGTTCTAACATTCTATACAAAGTCATGTATATAGTCTGCAGTTGGTTTGCATCGCAAAATTCATTTGTCAATTATAACTGATTGTTTTAGTACTAATCTCCAATCGAAACCAAGTAATTTTTATGTGTACATCTAAACGTTCTTTAACACACACGGAGAAAGGCCATCCCCTGTTCAATTTCACATTTAGGCATTTGGGTTTTTTAGGCGCGGGTGGGGGGGCATGCAAAAATAATTGACATGACCGTTATTTAAATATTCTTGGAAGACTGACATTTCTGCCGAATTCAATTTTGAGATTTTTTTTAAATGGGTCACTCCGACCACAAAGTATATGCATTTTGAGGGATGTAACTGTATTATGTTGTTACAGTGAGTCTTTCGAGACTTCAGTATTCCTGCTTGAGAGTCTAGCTTTTTTTTCGTATAAAAATAATTTCTTTAGAAGTATTTGAGAAATAATTTTAAGAGCTGGGGTAGGGATACTTGACACTGGTTGAATACGGATAATTTTTATTAATTCTTTTGTATATTGAACTCTCTCTCTCTCTCTTTCCCTCTCCTATCCGTTAGGGCAATAATAGGTATAAGATCCTACGCACTTTGTGATGTTCCATTTATTAAGCCTTAGAACTGATCAAGAATTTTTCTCAGGCGGGATGTCGAAACATAAATTGAATAATAATTTTAATTTGGACAAGAAATTAACCCACACGCCCAAATTGAAATAGAAACTAGAGATATTGTGAGCAATGAGCTCTCTAAATGATACCCCGCCTCTCATATGATTATAATGGCAAAGTCCATATTTTGCTGTTGTCGCTAAACCCAAAATATGTGTCGAATCAAAAAGCAGGCACGTAGCACCGTAATTTAAAGTGTTGGCCAGGCAGAGATTTTTTTTCATTACCTGAAAAAGTTGACAAGCAAAAAAAAAGAACAAAACAAAACAAAACAAAACCACACCTTCAATTAACATTTCCTATAGTATAAGTTAGGTGGCGGAAAAAAGTGGGGGGGCTCCCCCCCCCCCCCCCCACCCCCGTTGCTTCACCCCTGAAAAGTAAAATAAGATTTGCACAATGGTAATATGTAATAAACCTAAGATTCTGTGAAAGTTTCATTAAAATTCACCAAGTGGTACAAGATGATTTGCGGATAAGAGATTGGTACCCCAACGCGTATGAGACAGACGCACGGACAGACGGACGGACATAACGGTTACTATATACCCTCCCACTTTTCAAGCCGGGAATATAATAAACGTGAAATATACATCACAGGAATGGGAACATTGGGAACTTTCTCAAATTCCTTCTCAAACGTACGTGTCGAACCTGGCCTGGACAACAGACAAAAAAAGAGAATTTGTAAAAAGCTAATTGTAGGTAGAATGTGGAATGGGGAGTTTGCTCTCTCTTCTTATATGCTTTTTCTAATAATCATTAATTATTTATGTCTAGAAATTTAATTCACATTTAATTTTATTTTCATTATCATTGCACCACAGAAGCAAACTCATTTATTATACCCCTCGCAATAAGTTGCGTGAGGTATAATGTTTTTGACCCGTCAGTCAGTCTTTTTTTTTTTTCATTTTTTGGTTTCAGGTGGGTTACCCCAACTTCTCATAAAACACTGCACAGAGTTTTGTCGAACTTTGCAGATATTTATAGGAGAAAATGTGTGTGTAGATATGCACATCACCAGAAAATTCAGAATTCTTACATTTAGATTTTGGCCATATCTCGAATATAGAGATGAGCAATTTGTCAGCGCAATTCCTCATAAACCGCTGCACACAATTTCGTCAAACTTTGCAGATATTTAGGACACAATGTGTATAGATGAGCATATTACATGTAATGGAAATTACGATTCATTTATTTTTTTCTGGGAATTTCAGCACTTCGACTTTTGGGGGAGCGTGGGGTATGTGAACTTGCTCTCTTTTTTTCTTTCATTATGCACAAAATTATAAATAACTTTAAATCAAATTATATTAGGTCTACTAAAGCCTATACACAGTATTTATTTCATGATAATTAATCTGTTTCAGACGTTTTTCAGAAATATTTTAATGAGAGTGTTGATATGCATGTTTAATACCCCCCCCCCCTCCTATCACAGGAAAATATCTTCAAAAGGTACGAATGATTTGCAATCATGCATGCTTTTTTTTTCAAATAAATTTAATGAAGTTAAACCATGTATAATCATAATTTTTATTTACTACATTTACAAACAAGAGCAATGTTTATTTTTGAAAAAAAATTCAATCAACCCCACTCAGCTTTCAACCTTTGATATTTTCCCTGGCCAAATAAAATGATCGGCATGGGCCACGTGTGTCCAAGCATCTTTTACTTTTGAGTTAGCAATGGATTACATGACTTCTGAGATGCATTTTTCAATAAAAGTAAAATAGGATAATTCTTTCGACATGTGCACATCCCTGTAACGAAAGCAGTATTCAGGTAAATGTTTTATCACTGCGTTTGACGCGTTTTCTCGACCTGCATGGATTTTTGCTGTACATAAATGTATTCCGTGTTAGTGTACTTTTTATATTGCAGCAAATGCATTCAAAAATAATTTAATTCTTTATAGTTCTATTTTTGTTGAATTTTTACTTTTCAAACATGTATTGGTCGTTTATGGACTTTTAAAAACTATGCTATCGGAGATGTGTACATGTCGACAGCCAGACTAGAAAATCACTCAAGTGAAACAATTCGTCAAGGCTATATATAGCAGGTACAGGTGGCCAAAAATCTTCGATTAAATATGGCGGAATCGAACAAATATGTCGGACAAGGGCGTACAGGAATGTAGTAAGTCGTACAAAGATGAAAACTGATGCCTTTTTAAGAGTTCATGTCAGCTTTAATAATTAACCTCGTTTAGAAATTGTACATATATAGAGCGTACTCTTGCTTGTCGAATCAACTCACCACTACTATTGTTATTGAGCTTTAAATTCAAGGCAGTAGGTTTATTCATTCAAAGGTTCATGGTAGCCTAGTGGTAGAGCGTGATCGGGAGGCCCAGGTTCGATTCTCGTTCCCGGCGCCGCGCCAAACCTAAGACGTAAAAATAGGTAGTGACTGTTCCTAAGACGTAAAAATAGGTAGTGACTGTTCCTTCGCCAAGCGCTCGGCATCAGAAGTGAAAGTCACGGGTCTTTCGGATATGACCTTTAAAACGTAGGTCACGTGTCACGGTAGGCACTGGCACGATAAAGAACCCTCACTGCTCAATGGCCCTGAGTGCCGAGTATAGGTCTAAATTTGAAGCCCTTCACCGGCATACGGTGACGTCTCCATATGAGTGAAAAATTCTCAAGAGGGACGTTAAACAATGTACAATCAATCAATCGATCAAAGGTTAAAAAGTAGACCCGGTTTAAAAAATAATATGTACAGAAAGAAGGGTATTGCTCTAGTCTGTTTTCCTTTGAAAAATGTGTTTCCAGACCTTTCTGAAAGATTTTTATGATTTTAAACAGAAATGTTTGAGGGAGGGTGTTTATTACAGTCTACTTTATCTTTGCTTTTGTGATTAATCGTGGTGAAAATTGGAGCTCACTAGTGACAATTTCTCCAAAATCGCCCGAAACGATTGAATCTTCTACACCCACAAACTTTTTTTTTTACCTTTTATGGCTATTTGTATCAATGCACGCAGTGGATCTTACAAGAACAATTGACCAATCATTAAATGAATAGCAATGTATAAGCAAACTACATATCTTTATTACTTCGAACACGTAATTTAGATTTGTTCAGAACAATCTTTGATCGATATGATTTCCTTTAGATAACCGTTCGTAAATGTAGCTCTTTTCTGTACATAAGATTGTAATAAGCTACTGCAATTTTAAATAAATATTCACCAAACATCGATGCTTTATATTTTTAGACATGTGTTGCAGAGGCCAGTCCAATTTGCCACCGAGGGAACCAGGGTATCCCCTAATAGGAAATCTTAATTTTAAAATGGAGACACCAGTCATTCTGTAAGAGTAATAAGTAGATAAAGAAAATTGCAACTTCTAATTACTTTTTATTTGAATTTTTCTTAATTTTCAAAATAAAAATTAATTATAAAAACATTTATTCCATTTAAAGTATTTCCATACTCACAGTTTCATTGGTGAAAAGTAGAGAAACTTCATTCATATTCTTTATTACAACTTTAGAAAAGCATTCATCCAAAATATATATTTCTTTTGTGTGTATAAATAAGAAATATTGAAACAGTTTCTGAAAAAATATGACATAACAGAAAGATGGTAATAAAATTGTTTATACAAAGATTTTCTCCCAGAAATTTATGGCAAAAACATGGCGACTTGTTCACGTTAAAAATGTTTGGCCATCCCTTGATCGTAGTGTGTGGTTCTCAAACTTTACACGAAGTTCTGGTGAAGAATGAAGAACATACCTTTGAACATCCAGATCATTATGTCAACAAAGAATTTTTCGAAAGATCAGGTCTGTAGATTTACAAATATGATAGAAATTTAAAGAAAAGAATTGGTCTAAATTGTATTACCTGGGTTGCCAACGTCAGGATGACTGACGTCAAAAAAAAAAATCCGCTTGACGCAATGTTTAATATATAAATTATTTGAAGGCATTTTAAAAGGAGAACTTGTCGTTTTCTAAACTAAATGGTTGATTTAAATATAATGAATGAATTAATGCTATTTAATTCATTCCTTAAATACAATTGGTTTAACATGCATATGTAACTATTGGTTAGAAAAAGAATCCTTAAATAATATGAAAAATAATCTTTCGTTTTATAAAGAAAATGGTAAATTAAGTCTAAAGGTAATTATAACAAAATAAAGTATGGTGTGAACAATGAATTCAAAGCGGTAAATGTTCATTTCAGGCATACTTGGGGCGTTCGGAGAAATTTGGCGTATGCAAAGGATATTCGCCATCGCTATGTTGAAAAGCATAGATTCAGGAAGCTCAAATCTAGAATCTCGTGTACTCACTGAAGTCGAAGAATTTATAACACAAGCAGAAAAATTTGGAGGCCAGTCTTTCAAGATTAATGATTTGGTAAATATATACCATTACAACATCGTCTCATCTCTCATATTTGGGAAGAGATTCAAACATGGAGATGCCACACTGAAACGCCTTATAGAGTTGATAAGCGAGGCAGTAACTAACACTGCTCACCAAGCGCCTACCTCTGTCCTTCCATGCCTGAGATTTCTTCCGGGGGATAAGTTTAAAGTTAAACGCCACCGACATGTCGTGGACGGAATTCTAGACATTATGCAGAAGGCCGTGGATGAACACAAGAAAATTCCAGAGGAACCGAATTCTACCGACATTATTTACAGTTTCTTTAAGGAACAAGAACGGAGAAAGCAAAACAATGAAGATCTAGTCGGCTTCACTGGTATATCATGTCAATAGTTTAATTCTTTCTACATTTTCTTATCAACATCAAGTACATACGCACGTATTGCTATAAAACAAAACTTCGGCACATGAAGACATATATTGTAAAATTCTACCCGCAAACTGTAAGATGACATAATTAAAATTAATATTCTAGTATATCAACTTTATATGTTTTAAATTGAACTAGGAATATAAGTAAAAAGCGAGGGTAAAGAGTGAATTTGTCGAAGAGAGGTCTGCAAAGAAACAGGTTATAGTAAAAGAATAAGTCAACAATCTCGATTGAAGTCATTATTTCATTATTTTTAATAAATAAAGTCCACATTTTCGCGAATGTTGGAGGATAACCTCCGAGGTCGAGAAATGTAGTTTGAAAGATAAAAGCCGAGGAGTTAGCTTTCAAATAGCATTTTGAGACCGAGTAGAACGATACAATGGGGAATGCTCAGTCCTTAATTGAACTTGATATATTACCTGATGTTTTTATGCTTAGTGTTTGTCCTCTTCATATTTTTTATTGTTGATTTGGATTATGTGTTTTTTAAATTTGATATCATTTAAGTTATTTTAAAGGAATTGTAAAAACATCCTTGATTATTTTTCTCATAATACCTTTTTTTTTTTTGGATTTTCTCATACATGTATCAAAATGATCTATTAAAATTCTTAATATATGTATGACAAAAGGAATTTTTCTTACAGACCGTGATTTACTAATAATGGGATACGGTCTTTTGTTTGGTGGACTCGGCGCTCCTCATACACTCCAATGGTCAGTTTTATATCTGATGCACTATCCTGAAGTCGTCTCTCGCATGCAGAAAGAAATTGAAGAAAATATAGAAAACGATCGCTTCCCTAATATGGAAGATAAGCCACGCCTCCCTTTCTGTCAGGCTGTGGGGTGGGAGGTTCTCAGAATAGCGTCAGTGGTATATGTCGCCCCCTCACATGCTTCGTCATCTGATTTAACGATAAATGGCTACACTATACCCAAAGGCGCATATTTGCTACCAGCCTTATGTAGTGTCAACATGGATCCAACTATCTTCAAAGAACCAAACACTTTTAACCCGAGTCGCTTCATTAACGAAGATGGTCAATTGTTTGGTTTCGAGAACGTCAAAACCTCCTTCTCATTAGGTTTGTACAATGCACTCTGTTAGAGGAAATATATATGTATTCTCTATGTAAGAAAATAAGCTATAGACTTTCTTGTAGCTACGTTTCATACATGTAGTTGTTGATTTGCTTCAATCACAGCACTATAGAAGAAGGGTGATTCCTTATATTCCATTGGGTCCACACGTTGAACTCGTTGAAAATACACAACGTTTGAGTTTAAAATTTATTCTTTTGAATATTTTCACGTAAAACAAAATACGTGTTCACCGAGTTCAAGTTCTACAGTTTAATTTGAGACGAATGTCCAGTAGAAATATTCTTTTAATTTCTATTATTTTTTCCAGGACCAAGGAATTGTTTAGGTCAATGGTTAGCGGAAATGGAAATCTTTCTTTTCATTACTACCATAGTGCAGAAATTTGACATCGAAAACGAGGCCGATACCCCAGTTCCATCCTTAGAGGGAATATATAAAGGGATACACGTCACCGGCCCTTATAATGTGTTTCTGAAGAAGAGAGTGCAGTGAGAATTCAGAACATTGCATCCCACTTTCATTGTGTTTCAATACACTCAAAAATACATTTTCATGCCAATGATCATTATCAGACTTTAGGATTAAAAAAAAAAATTATTTAACAAGATATAACAAATTATAGTATTTTTTTTTTTTTTTGAAACGTTGATTTCAAGCCCTTTTATCCAAAAACAGGCAAATTGTAGGGAGGGAGGGAGAAAATTTATTGGTAGTGGCTTTTCGAGGTTTTTTTCCAAATACCGATAAAAGAATGCATAATTTGATGAATTCTTAAAGCTGACTTCTAATTGTTTTCAAGTCATGAGAATTGCTTTCCACTAAAGTAATATTATTTCTTGTTCAGACGATAAATTTAAAAACTTATAATTATGGACCAAAAGTTTGTATGCTCCCTTTTTCAATTAAATAAGATCATTCATTAAAATCTGTAAATTCAGACGGGAAAGGAGTAAAGAATATTGAATACCTTCAAAATATTGGCTCATGGGTCACATGGTCAACTGAACATGGTATACTTAGTTCAACAAGTACATGTACTGTGTAAATTTTAGAATAACGTCGGCTTTTTCCCTTTAATAAACTATTATGAAGGATTGTGCATTTTAAGAAGCAATCATCGTAGTTTATGAGACGCATATCAAATTTAATCAATAATGTTTGAATCCTTTAAGTACCGCGGTATACTGTATAGAATATTGCTGTATAGAGTACTTGAGCCTCAATCATCGAGATCGAGAGTCATGGGGTTGTCGTACATGTATACCTTCATGAGTAGAATCATCGTAGTACCAAAGAAAGACAACGACCAACCTTCAATCCCAAAAGGGCATCCAAACAATACCAAACCAGGAGCAGAGCAAACCGGGCCAACATGCAATGGAGGAAAGAGCACCAAAAGTTGCCATGAATGGGAAAACGGAAAAAATCTCTCGACAACCCAGTGTGAAAATAATAACCCAACAATTAGTATGCAAAATTAAGTCAGCATTTGAATTAATGATAGATTAAATTTGCTGACAGGATCATTGTATCGACCATAGAACTTAAGAAATGATGACTTTTTACCAGACTGTTGATAATTTTATTTCATCAACTTAATTTACAATAAGTGAACTTGTTATAGAAATTGGTTTTCATTTTCGTACAAAATGCTCTGGCGTATTTGAAATTGGTCCAGTGATCCTGGAGAAGAAAATGATGGCTCTGTAAAAGGACGCCGACAACAGAAACAAGAGGCCCACGGGCCTTATAGGTCACCTGAGTATCGTGCAACAACTTTCAAACAATTAAAATTGGTTTGTGTTTTAAACCATGAAATTCACAATTCACAATTTTGAAAGAGGCACCATTGCTCATCATAATGATAAACTTAGCATGCTTACTCTATTTACCTAATACCCAGATGTAGATCAGAGTAACAAAGATAAAATGCACTTCCACTTTATAACCAGTTGTGCACCTCATCCCAAAGGAACCACTGACCCTGGGGCCACATATTTCAAAATTTTGCAAATTTTATCATAAAATGGTTGATTAATACTAAAGAGCAGATTTCAAAGCATTAATTTATTTTCAGACTATGAACCCCCCCCCCCCCCCCCCCCCCCCCCCCCCAGACCAGGGGGCATAAAAATAACCATTTTGCTAGATGCACCTTTCTTCATCATAAATATATATACTTGGATCATTGGCATAAAACCCAGGAGCAAAGGAAAAGATTTTCTAAGAATTAATGCATTTTCACTATATAATAGACCACGCCCTAATACCAGAACCCCTGATCCTTGGGCCATAAAATTCAAAATTTTGGTAGAGGCACTCTTTCTTAACATAACTATGAACTTAATTAGTTTATTTAATACCCAGAATCAGAATAAAATATTTTCAAAGAATTAATACAATTTCACTATCTGATCAATAGAGCCCCGCCCTAACACCATAACCCCTGACCCTGGGGCCATAAAATTCACAATTTTGGAAGTGGCACTCTTACTCATCATAACTATATGTTTAGTTAGTTCATTTAATACCCAGAAGCAGAGAAGAAGATTTTCAAAGAATAAATGCATTTTCACAATATGATCAATAGAGCCCCGCCCTAACACCAGAACCCCTGACCCTAGGGCCATAAAATTCAGAATTTTGGTAGAGGCACTCTTGCTAAACATAACTATGTACCTAGTTAATTTACTTAATACCCAAGAGCAGAGAAGAAGATTTTCAAAGAAATAATGCATTTTTACTATATAATCTATATAGCCCCGCCCTAGCATAAAAACCCCTGACCCTGGGGCCATGAATTTCACAATTTTGGTAGAGGACTCAATACTCATTATGCCAACAGTTTGCCTGTTTGATGTCCAGGAGTAAAGAAGAAGATTTTTAAAGATTGCAATAATTTTGGTGGTTTTGGCCCCACCCCTCAGGCCCCAAGGGGGCAGTGACCATAAAATTTACAATTTTTGTTCCCCTTTACCCATAAATGCTGTATACCAAATTTGGTTGAAATTGGTTCAATGGTTTCAGAGAAGAAGCTGAAAATGTTCAAATGTTAACACACGACGAACGACGGACAAACACAGATAGCAATAGGTCAGCTGAGTTACTCTGGTGACCTAATAAATTTTGATCAGAAAAGTCGACTTGAGCCTTCGGCTCTGATGAGTTAAAAAATATTCATATCCGTCTTCCTGTACGAAATGAAAATGGCAGGGTGGTAAGGGTACAACAACTCGTTTAATATCCCAAAGATTTTCAATAGCATTTTGATAATTTAAGTTTTTAAGATTATTCAAAAAAATGCATAGGTAAGTAAAACTTATTGCTTTTTTATTGTTATCTCACTTTCATTCAATGTCATTTGCACAATTGTCATGTTTCGAGTCCTAAAAGTTGTCATAAGTCCTGAAGGCCTTCCAGCATATTTTCAATATCTCTGAATGAACTTTCAACTTCTTTTGATAATTTATTTTTGGGGTCTGTAATATAGAAAAAAAACATGTCCACTGTTGAAATTTTCCAAGACATATGCGCATATTTTAACATCCATTATTTAATATATAACACTTACTAGCATTGCTTATTGTCTAACAATTTTTCTAGTGTACAATGTAGTTTATTTTTCTAATGACATTAAATTCTTATAATCTCGTTTCATCAACTTGTTTGTTAATAATTTACC
This sequence comes from Saccostrea cuccullata, assembly GCF_032062105.1. Taxonomy (NCBI): domain Eukaryota; kingdom Metazoa; phylum Mollusca; class Bivalvia; order Ostreida; family Ostreidae; genus Saccostrea; species Saccostrea cuccullata. The sequence continues at coordinate 203,939 of NW_026924513.1, read as the reverse complement.
TCGTTTAGATATTGTACATATGTAGAGCGTACTCTTGCTTGTCGAATCAACTCACCACTACTATTGTTATTGTGCTTTAAATTCAAGACAGTAGGTTTAATCATTCGAAGGTTAAAGAGTAGACCCGGTTTTATAAAATACTAGTAATATGTACAGAAAGAAGGGTATTGGTATAGTCTGTTTCCCTTTGCAAAATGTGTTTCCAGACCTTTCTGAAAGATTTTTATGATTTTAAACAGAAATGTTTGGGGGAGGGTGTGTATTACAGTCTACTTTATCTTTGCTTTTGTGATTAATCGTGGTGAAAATTGGAGCTCACTAGTGACAATTTCTCCAAAATCGCCCGAAACGATTAAATTTTCTACACCCATAAACTTTTTTTTTTTTACCTTTTATGGCTATTTGCCAAGTATATTTTTAGTTTCTACATAAATAGTGTAATAAAAATTCAAATAAAAAAATGGGGGTCAATATGCTTCTTTTGGCGCTACAGTGCATTTAATAAGACCTTTTTGCACTTAAATTTGTGTCTTATCAAAAATAACATTTTCGACGTTTTCCGTCCAATATTTTTATCAAATTAAAGCATGAAACAAAATGAATTTTAAGTCTGTTTAAAAAAAAGACACTTTAATATTGTGACTGAGAAAAAGTTTCAAACTGCTTCGCATGATCAATTATTTGACCTTTTTGCACTAATAAAATGTGATTTTTCTGGCATTGAAAATTTAATAAGCAAGAAAAATTATTTTAAAGTCTTAAACTTTTTCTGATTTTAAGCAAATAGGTCAAAGTTATCTTGAATATTTAAAAAAGAACATCAAAAGTTGGGGTATATGATGTAAATTTTCAGATAAAGCTAAAAAAGTGTCAATTTTACGGTAAAATTGGCTCAATTTTTTCCCGGATTTTAAGAATATATTTACTATATTTGTCACAATTTGCTGATAGAATTCATAAGAAATAATTAAATAGTTATTTCAGAACCAGCAAAACACATTTCACTGCAAAAAACAGCTTTATGTGCAACCAGCATGGAAAAATAGGAATCCAAAATTAACAATTTTGGACTGTTATAGTTCAAAAGGGAAATCCTATCATTTTCGTCTAAAAAACCTTCCGCCACAAAATATAGTCCCAAGCTTAATTCTACTTGAATCATATTTATCGCGGGGTTTTTTTCATTGAATATAGTTCGATTTGCGTTGTAGAATTAAGATTTAATGTTAGAACATAAAAATGATGCAATATTTAATGAATAAAGGATAGGTCCAAAATCCGCTCAAAATCTCAGGATCGAACGTCCTTAATGCACGTAGTGGATCTTACAAGAACAATTGACCAATCGATCATTAAATGGATAGCAATGTATAAGCAAACTACACATTTATATTACTTCGAACACGTGATTTAATTTGTTCAGAACAATCTTTGATCAATATATTTTCCTTTAGATAACCGTTCGTAAATGTAGCTCTTTTCAGTACATAAGATTGTAATAAGTTACTGTAATTTTAATAAAACATATACCAAACATCGATGCTTTTATATTTTTAGACATGTGTTGCAGAGGCCAGCCCAATTTGCCACCGAGGGAAAGAGGGTATCCCCTAATAGGAAATCTTAATTTTAAAATGGAGACACCAGTCATTCTGTAAGATTAATAAGTAGATAAAGAGAATTGCAACTTCTTATGACTATTTTTTTTTTTTAAATTTTCTTATTTTTCAAAATAAAAAATAATTATGAAAACATTTTTTCCATTTAAAGTTTTTCCATACTCACAGTTTCATTGGTGAAAAGTAGAGAAACTTTATTCATATTCTTTATTACAACTTTAGAAAAGCATTCATCCAAAATATATATATTTTTTATGTGTATAAATAAGAAATATTGAAACATTTTCTGAAAACATATGACATAACAAGAGGATGGAAATAAAATTGTTTATACAAAGATTTTCTCCCAGAAATTTATGGCAAAAACATGGCGACTTGTTCACGTTAAAAATGTTTGGCCATCCCTTGATCGTAGTGTGTGTTCTCAAACTTTACACGAAGTTCTGGTGAAGAATGATGAACATACCTTTGAACATCCAGATCATTATGTCAACAAAGAATTTTTCGAAAGATCAGGTCTGTAGATTTACAAATATGATAGAAATGAGTACTAACATAAAAAACATACATGTCTGTGTCAATAATTTAATATTGGTTGAAACATGTAATTGGATCTGAAAAAAATTGGTCTAAATTGTATTACTTTGGTTACCAACGTCAGGATGACTGACGTCAAAAGGAAAACAAATCCGTTTGACGCAATGTTTAATATATGAATTATTTGAAGGCATTTTAAAAGGAGAACTTGTCTTGTTTTCTACACTAAATGGTTGAAAGTTAAGGTAGAATGCCACACCAATTTTTTATTTTATAGATCTTTGAGTCATCCTTTATAAACAATGGTTTCAGTATTGAAAGGCCGATATTAGCTCTTAATTATTTTATATGAATTTTTTTGTATTTTTTCAAAGAAAATGAAAAAAAAATTATTTATATCCAAATAAGTTGTTTTCGCGTTAAAAGTCTGCTATAAATGAATGCATCATATGATTATCTTATAAAATATGTAAAGAAAGCCTGGTTAGACTTTTTAATTTTTTTATATAAAAAATTATTAATGAAAATAAAAGTCATTATTTGTGAATATTTTTTAAATCTATGGTTAAAAACACCATTAAACTAGTCACAACTAAGGACAACATGTTTGTCAATCATATTTTAAAAAGAAATTGAAACGAAATTGAGAAATTTTAGAGAATTAATTTTTTTAATATTTGGACCTAACCCGATTGAATTTAAACTGATCCCGATCAAAATTAACACAAAATGAATAAAATGCTAATTTATTGCCTCTTAATGTATTTACAATGAAGAAATCTATTTTATTGTCAGTTTCCATAATGTTTTAACCCTTATAACACCTAATCAGACTAGTGTTCTTAGGAAAATGTTATTTATTTCCAATAATTGTACAATTATGGTCGGGATCGGTTTAATTTTGATCGGGATTGGCCAAAATTAAAAAAAATTAATTTCTCTTAAATTTGGCTATTTCGTTTCAATTTCTTTTATAAATATGATTAATGAAATGTTCTCCCCAGTTGTGACTGGTTTTAAGAAGATTTTAACCACAAGTTTAAAAAATATTCACAAATTATGTGTTTTATTTTCATAAATAATTTTTCATAAAAAACATTAAAAAGTCTTATCAGACTTTCTTTACATATTTTATTAGGTACTTATGTGATGCATTCATTTACAGCAAAATTTTTACAAGAAAGAATCTAATTTGGATGAATTTTTTTTTTTTTCATTTTCTTTGAAAAAATACAAAAAAATTCATATAAGATAATTTAGAGCTAATGTTGGCCTTTCAATGCTGAAACCATTGTTTAAAAAGGTTGACTCAGATATCTATAAATTAAAAAGTTGGTGTGGCATTCCTCCTTAAATTATAATGAATGAATTAATGCTATTTAATTCATTCCTTAAATACAATTGGTTTAACATGCATATGTAACTATTGGTTAGAAAAAGAATCCTTAAATAATGTGAAAAATAATCTTTTGTTTTATAAAAAAAATGGTAAAATTAGGTCTAAAGGTAATTATAACAAAATTAAGTATGGTATGAACAATGAATTCAAAGCGGTAAATGTTCATTTCAGGCATACTTGGGGCGTTCGGAGAAATTTGGCGTATGCAAAGGATATTCGCCGTCGCTACGTTGAAAAGCATAGATTCAGAAAGCTCAAATCTAGAATCTCGTGTACTCACTGAAGTCGAAGAATTTATAACACAAGCAGAAAAATTTGGAGGCCAGTCTTTCAAGATTAATGATTTGGTAAATATATACCATTACAACATCGTCTCATCTCTCATATTTGGGAAGAGATTCAAACATGGAGATGCCACACTGAAACGCCTTATAGAGTTGATAAGCGAGGCAATTACTAACACTGCTCACCAAGCGCCTACCTCTGTCCTTCCATGTCTGAGATTTCTTCCGGGGGATAAGTTTAAAGTTAAACGCCACTGGCATGTCGTGGACGGAATTCTAGACATTATGCAGAAGGCCGTGGATGAACACAAGAAAATTCCAGAGGAACCGAATTCTACCGACATTATTTACAGTTTCTTTAAGGAACAAGAACGGAGAAAGCAAAACAATGAAGATCTAGTCGGCTTCACTGGTATATCATGTCAATATATAGTTTAATTCTTTCTACATTTTCTTATGAACATCAAGTACATACGCACGTATTGCTATAAAACAAAACTTCGGCACATGAAGACATATATTGTAAAATTCTACCCGCAAACTGTAAGATGACATAATTAAAATTAATACACTAGTATATCAACTTTAGATGTTTTAAATTGAACTAGGAATATAAGTAAAAAGCGAAGGTAAAGAGTGAATTTGTCGAAGAGAGGTCTGCAAAGAAACAGGTTATAGTAAAAGAATTAGTCAGCAATCTCGATTGAAGTCATTATTTCATTATTTTTAATAGATAAAGTCCACATTTTCGCGAATGTTGGAGGATAACCTCCGAGGTCGAGAAATGTAGTTTGAAAGATAAAAGCCGAGGAGTTAGCTTTCAAATAGCATTTTGAGACCGAGTAAAATGATACAGTGGGGAATGCTCAGTCCTTAATTGAACTTGATATATTACTTGATGTTTTTATGCTTAGTGTTTGTCCTCTTCATATTTTTTATTGTTAATTTGGATTATGTGTTTTTTAAATTTAATATCATTTAAGTTATTTTAAAGGAATTGTAAAAACATCCTTGATTATTTTTCTCATAATACCTTTTTTTTTTTGATTTTCTCAAACATGTATCAAAATGATCTATTAAAATTCTTAATATATGTATGACAAAAGGAATTTTTCTTACAGACCGTGATTTACTAATAATGGGATACGGTCTTTTGTTTGGTGGACTCGGCGCTCCTCATACACTCCAATGGTCAGTTTTATATCTGATGCACTATCCTGAAGTCGTCTCTCGCATGCAGAAAGAAATTGAAGAAAATATAGAAAACGATCGCTTCCCTAATATGGAAAATAAGCCACGCCTCCCTTTCTGTCAGGGAGGGAGGGAGAAAATTTATTGGTAGTGGCTTTTCGAGGTTTTTTTCCAAATACCGATAAAAGAATGCATAATTTGATGAATTCTTAAAGCTGACTTCTAATTGTTTTCAAGTCATGAGAATTGCTTTCCACTAAAGTAATATTATTTCTTGTTCAGACGATAAATTTAAAAACTTATAATTATGGACCAAAAGTTTGTATGCTCCCTTTTTCAATTAAATAAGATCATTCATTAAAATCTGTAAATTCAGACGGGAAAGGAGTAAAGAATATTGAATACCTTCAAAATATTGGCTCATGGGTCACATGGTCAACTGAACATGGTATACTTAGTTCAACAAGTACATGTACTGTGTAAATTTTAGAATAACGTCGGCCTTTTCCCTTTAATATCCTGTTATGAAGGATTGTGCATTTTAAGAAGCAAGCATCGTAGTTTATGAGACGCATATCAAATTTAATCAATAATGTTTGAATCCTTTAAGTACCGCGGTATACTGTATAGAGTATTGCTGTATAGAGTACTTGAGCCTCAATCATCGAGATCGAGAGTCATGGGGTTGTAGTACATGTATACCTTCATGAATAGAATCATCGTAGTACCAAAGAAAGACAACGACCAACATTCAATCCCAAAAGGGCATCCAAACAATACCAAACCAGGAGCAGAGCAAACCGGGCCAACATGCAATGGAGGAAAGAGCACCATAAGTTGCCATGAATGGGAAAACGGAAAAAATCTCTCGACAACCCAGTGTGAAAATAATAACCCAACAATTAGTATGCAAAATTAAGTCAGCATTTGAATTAATGATAGATTAAATTTGCTGACAGGATCATTGAATCGACCATAGAACTTAAGAAATGGTGACTTTTTACCAGACTGTTGATTAATTTTATTTCATCAACTTATCTACAATAAGTGAACTTGTTATAGAAATTGGTTTTCATTTTCGTACAAAATGCTCTGGTGTAGTTGAAATTGGTCCAGTGATCCTGGAGAAGAAAATGATGGCTCTGTAAAAGGACGCCGACAACAGAAATAAATTTTGATCAGAAAAGTCGACTCGAGCCTTCGGCTCTGATGAGTTAAAAAATATTCATATCCGTCTTTGTGTACGAAATGAAAATGGCAGGGTGGTAAGGGTACAACAACTCGTTTAATATCCCAAAGATTTTCAATAGCATTTTGATAATTTAAGTTTTCAAGTTTATTAAAAAAAATGCATAGGTAAGTAAAACTTATTGCTTTTTTATTTTTATCTAACTTTCATTCAATGTCATTTGCACAATTGTCATGTTTCGAGTCCTAAAAGTTGTCATAAGTCCTGAAGGCCTTCCAGCATATTTTCAATATCTCTGAATGAACTTTCAACTTCTTTTGATAATTTATTTTTGGGCTCTGTAATATAAAAAAAAAACATGTCCACTGTTGAAATTTTCTAAGACATATGCGCATATTTTAACATCCATTATTTAATATATAACACTTACTTGCATTGCTTATTGTCTCGGAATTTTTCTAATGTACAATGCAGTTTATTTTTCTAATGTAGTAAACAGTGTTGAAACACATATCTTAATTCTTAAAAAAAATAATTCCTTATACTTCATCAATATAATAATAACAAATAATATAAAGAAAATAAAATAATTTTTTAAAAAACATTTCAAACTTACTTATTTGTATGGGGTGTGGAAAAGGTAGAACAACTTCAGGGTGTTCCACGCCTCGTACACAAACATCATATGTTCCCACTAAAATATATTAAAGAATCAAATTAAATTTGACCTTTACTAGGACTTAAAACTCATATTATAGGTATCAAAAGAGAGCCTAAACCGTACCTGAGTTAAGTGATATGTTTTTGAACACAGCAGTAGAATATGTGGGTGACGTAGTTCCATTACAACATAGCTGCACCTTTGTTTTGCCATGACATATTGGTTTGGCACCTAGAGACACAATACTTCAATTCAATAAAAAGTATGCTTATATGATGAATTTTTTTATTTAAAAAAATCTCAGATTAAGGAAATAAAATATATCTTTTAACTCTTTTATGCAGTTACATCTTTGTAAATTTTAATATTTATGAAACATTTCTAGTCAGATGTATATTTTTCTACTTTTAATGTACAAGACATCATGATCAGTATGTAATTTGTATATATAAAAAATCTTATCGGAAATATGAATATACTCGTATTGTTGCCAATTCTTACATTTTGACGGATATTACTTAAAAATGTCGTAAGAGATGCCTCAAGGATACTAGTATATGCTTCATAGATTCTTGAACAAAATTATACTTTGAATATACCGAATATGTTACATGGTGTCTCTGGTTGGATTTTTATTGTTGAATAGAATTGAACAAATCACGTCTAACTCCTTTGAAGCAATGAATAGACGATTGGGTAAAATAAAATGCTTCAGTTACATCAGTGTAGTGATTCATTTTATCTTTCCTCTGTTTTGATGGGGAATATATCACACCCAGAAAGTTCAGAATATAGTATAAAGGGAAAAAGGCATACCTCATTTACAGTAAAACTCGCTTACGTTGTACAACCACGATTGAAACTAATTTATCCAGTTATCCAATTTTTCCATTTTCATGACATATACTATTTGAACATTCCAAATTCAACTGAAAAAAAAAATTGCTTTTTTATGATTTTAATATGAAGCTTCAATTGTCAAAGTAAAAAAAAATGCTTTTTATAATTTTATTATGAAGCATATTTTCCAACAGTGTCTTGCAAAATACATCATAGATTAAAAATTTCAGAAATCCCTACCAAATTTGTCTAGAAAGGCAACATGTTTTCTATTACCTTTTTAGAGTAAAGTATGAAACAATTGATGTAAATTCGCCAAAAGAATTTCAAAAACACTTAACAGGGCGATAACATGTTATTCATACAAACAAGAGAATCTCTTTATCAACAATCAGAAAAAATTACTTGAAGTGCAACAATATCCACATCGTAATGTGTTTCCATTTGATTTCTCACCTTGAAAATAGAACTCCACCGACTCTGTGCAGGCAACATCTCCTCTGACGACGATATCTGGGAGATTCTCACCGACGTCAGCACTAACAGCAGGTGTGCGCTCCCATTTTAAAGATTTTAATACAAACTCTGTAAAAAATATTTTCCCTGATATAAAAACAATTTATTATGCATTTTATTACATAACTCGACAAATCGTCCAAATATCTTCATTTATAATGACGGAGACCTTTTTTCTTGCATTTCTTTATTTCTTGCATGACTTTCTCTAAATCTGAATCATCAGTTATCTGAAAGGAATCGATGCCTTAAATAAGACTCGAGGAATATAGACAGATAAAAAAGATAAGAATCCGATAACTGCACTATAGAGGAATATTTACAATGAAAAAATTGGCAACATTTTAAATTGATTTATTAATTAAAGAAACGTATGATTAACCAAAAAATATAAAAGATCTGAAAATAAGAAAATTTGAACTCACTAATTCACGTATTTTTGTTTCATCCATGAGTAGAAATTTCCTGTAATTATTATATCCCTAAAGAAAACCAAAAAAGTAAGAAAGAGAAGACAAAAAAAATTACAGTTTGTAAAGAAAATTATGTCTCTTGTGCTAAAATACATTATTATGTCATTTTTTAAGTAACATACCGCCTTTATTACTGTATCAGAGTATTTCTGTAAATTTAAATGCTCAAAAAATTCAATAATCCGATTGTCTGTTCCACAAAACTCCACTGCTTGAAAACAAGTACACTGGCCCCCATAGTTTGATTTGACATTAATCCTCCAGAATTGTGACTTGGATGTAAATCCAGTAAATTTTTGAGGAACTCCTAAAATAAACATGCCTATTAAAAAGGGTGAATTTTGAATCCATCAGAATGTATAAAACCAATTACATTTTCAAAAGTATACATATGTATAATGGATGTTTTTGAAACTCTTACCAGGGTCTTTTGCATTCTGACTGCCTTGTAAAGAACACGTAAAAACGTGGTTAGTTGTCCATGGTCCTCTACAAGCAGTAAAATTGGTATTACTTCTGATTTTCAATTCTTGTAAAAAAAAATCCACAACTTATAAAAAGTGATCTATTCCACAACTCAGTGTTTTCAATGAACTTACAGAAGGTTTTCTGCTGTTTGTAATTCAAATGTTTTCACCATTTGAGGACTTGACCTTTTCAGAGAAAAAAAAGTTACCTTAGAACTGTTTGTGTAACAAGAATGTCATAAAAAAGCATTTCAAGAATCGTAACTCAGAATACCTGAACTGCTTGGAATTAAAAGGGATTGAATACTCAGAAAGTCTTTTTTTTAAACTAAGAATTTTTCAAACTCAGAATTCTCGCTTTATAATTCCTAGTACTCACCATCCATATATAATAATGCCTGTTAAAGTGTAGATACTGTGAAAATCAAACACTGACCATGCTTCTGTTATCGCAGGAATAACCCAAAATGTACAGAGACTACCTACAATTGGGAAGAAAAAGAGGATAAATAAACTATTCTAATAGGCATTTTCAACCTTATAAAAAAAATAAAAATGATAAATTACTTCAACTCATATACAAGTAACTTGCCATCTAGTAGATTGGTGTTTGGGCTGTTTGCTGTGCATTCATTACAGAAATCAGGACTGTTCCTGGTCCAGGAAGGATCTGTCTCTATTGGGGGATAATCTACAAAATATTAAAGTGGGATAGTCTACAAAATATTAAGGTGAGTTAGTCTACAAAATATCAAGGAGGGATAATCTACAAAATATCAAGGTGGATAGTCTCTAAACAATTATCAAAGGAAAGTCTACAAAAAATGAACGACGGATAATCTACAAAATATTAAGGTGGGAAAGTCTACAAAAATATTAAGGTTAGATAGTCTACAAAATACATGTATTAAGGTATTCAATCCCTAATAGCAACAGATTCAATGAAACTGAATAAATAAAAGATGTGTAGGTGTTGAATACTCTGTATATTTAGACACAAATCCCATTTATTACTTTTAGCATTAAGGGCGGGATGTACGTGTCCTAATTTATGACCTTGAATTTTGGTAAGAGTTATCTTCCCCTAATTTTTAATTAATAAAAAATCAATTTTGAAAAAAACTTGAAAGGGCAAAAAATTATTTTAAATTGTCATTCTATTTTTAATGTTTCAATGCATCTTTCCATCGCAGTATTTAATGATATATTTATTATTTGAAGTTTTACTTTTATTTTTAAAGAATGCTTTTTCTTTTAGACTTCAATGCAATCTTTGTTAATTAATTAATGCTTAATTAGTGAAACTTCTGAAACTTTCTCGTGGGAAATCTTTTCCTACTAAAATTTGCTTTAATTTAATATGAGAGTGTTATGTACATAAAGGCCATTTAAGGGTAGAGAATTTGGTCTCATTAGGGATGGAAATCCTTAAGGTGGGATAGTCTACAAAATATTATAGTGGGATAGTCTACAAAATATTAAGGTGGGATAGTCTACAAAATATTAAGGTAAGAAAGTCTACAAAAAATATTAACTTGAAGGTGGGATAGTAAAATGAAAGAGGGACATTCTTAAAGCTTCAAAAAATGAACAAGGGATAATTTACAAAAAAAACCTAAGCAGAGGATTGGCTATAAAGAGTGAAAAGGGAATACTAGTAGTCCACAAACAAAGACTGAACGAGGAGTGGGTATACAGTCTGCATAAATGAACAAATGAACGTCTACAAAAGTAAGCAACAGATAGTTTACAAACAAGACCGAGGGATAGTCTACCAAAAATGAACAATGGATAGTCTACAAAACTGAAAGAGTGGATTGTCACCAAAACAGAAAAAATGGATAGTCTAAAAAACAGAAGGAAGGGAATGTCTACAAATTAAGTACAGCGTTACAACTGCAAATGGTGGCGTCTCAGTATGAGTGAGAAAATCTTAAACTGACATGAAATAAACAAACAACAAAACAGGGGGAAAATGATCCTCTCCAAAAAAGACATCTAAAGTTCTTTGCTGGATACAAATGCTGCTCAAGATGCATGAAAGAAAATATTTATTTACTCGTATTTATTTCATTGTTATATTTTCTCATTTGAAAGGCCTTACACATTTACTTCCAACTTTGGCATTTTAAATGTCTATATTTACCTTTTAAATCTACGTGGACTTTCCCGGAGGAAACTTTCATAAACTTTGGCATTTTCGTAGGACCTTTTTTCTTGTACTCTAGAATTCAACATGTTAAAGATTTATCAGTATCCAAAACACTGCCTCAGCACAATGACAATGGCGTGACATAATTTATAGGTTACATGTAATCTAATTGTTTCACTATCACATCAGATGATGGCTCGTCTAGGATTAGGATACAGAAATACAACCCTGGAAACTTACTGAAAATATGTTTTTTTTTAAATCAAAACAAATCTACGTTAGCAATCAAATCGCACAACTATTATTGTAATTGGACAAACCGTTAAACATTTTGGTGAATTCCTCTGACTTTTTAGGCGGGAGTTGTGACGATATAGAATAAGGAGTCTACAAAATCAAAAATAATACCTTTACAAAAAAGAAGACTTTAATGTATCAAATAAATCAACTCAAACTATACGTTGTAGAAGGTCTAACACACCTCTTGTTTTGCATTTTCTTTTCCTGGATCAGCTCCATACTTAAGCAGCTCCTCAACTACATTCACCCTTAAAATAAAATAATATTTTGAGAAACCTCAGTTGATTATTAAACGATATTTACAGTGTCTAGTATATATAGTAGAAAGTTTTGAGGCAATGATGACCAAATACGGAAAAAATAATTTATTAAATCATGTAGGGATGTCAACGAATAGTCGACTATTCGACTGTCAGTCGAATGGACCGACGATCGAATAAGGAAACAACATTCGAATACTAGTTTTAGATAAATGCAAGAAAATGGGGTGATAATGAAATTTTCATCTCAAAATTGAAAAAGGGTCCTTCCTCAAACTATACAGCTGTAAAGTGTACGTTTTCAGACGAATAAAAACAGTCACAGTATAAAAATAATTTTCCACATTGTACATATGGAAAATACAGTAATTACATACTGCGATTATTATTTCTCAATCACTGACTTTTTTTGTTATTGTACGTATTAAATTATGCAACGCTTTACTGGACCATAAAATTATTTAATTGACTTGTATCAACTATATTTATAAACTCTAGGAATTTCAAATGCTTAGGAACACACAATATTTGCATAGCCGTGAAGTTTTAAAGTTCAATAATTATTAAAACAACAATCTTACATATAAGACATTTTGATATATAGCTTGGGCAATCATTAATTAAAACACAGTATTTAACATTTTCATCGGAGGATTTGGAAAGTGTGTGTTTACAATTCCCCATTTCCAATTTATTTCAATTTTCCAATTTATTTGAATTAATAAGCTTTCAAAAAAATGTGCTATTATATAAATATTGCATGTAGTTGAGTGTAACATTGAAAATTTTCACCCCAAGAAAACCATTGTCAACCGAGGCGCAGCCGAAGTTGACAATGGTTTTCGAGGGGTGAAAATTTTCAATGTTAACCCACCACATGCAATATTTATTATATTATACTGAATGTTTTATACAAAGACATATTACAGTGAACCGTGCGCGCATAAATTCCGCGCAGTCGCTATTTTTTGTAATACCACCCGTCGTCAAGCAATGTTGACTGTTGCTACGCAGGAGGGCGTGGCTTCATTATTCAGCGGGTAGTAGTGTTTTTTATCAAATGTTTCTCGACGAATCAGATTCAAGTAATTTACATGAAAGTATAATATAAAAAAATAAATGCTCCGAATAGTCGACTGTCGTTCGAATAATGCTATCCAATGTTCGACTAAGGAAAGTTAATATTTTGACATCCCTAATTTAAATGTATTAAAGGATACAACAATAAACAAAATCGAACAAATTTGGAGGAAGAAAAGGCTATCTAAATGAATCTCACAGGCTTCTTCGTCTATTTTACATAACTTCTGCAATACCTTTATCAACGTCGACAATGTTGCATATAATGCATCCGGGAGTTTATTTGCCATATTTTATTGAGAACGTACCGACTTTAAGGGTTAATAGAAAAGGATTTCAATAGCAATGCTGCAAAATGGATCATTACAATTACGAGGGGTTATCAAAAAGTTCGTGGACTGAGGCGATAAAATTAATACTACGTAGTCTGTGCTTCCAAAATTTATAAGGAACATAAAACAACAAAAAATAAAGAAATGTTGAAATTTTTAGCTTCATACGTTCATTATTTGCCAAATTATAATAAAATAAAAACGACATTATATGATCACCCGGCGCTGTCGTCGTTTAATTTTATGACGTCCCAAAGCATCGTATTTTTCAAAGTCCGATTCTTCTACCTCATACACTTATCGTGATGAAGTTTCCTGGAGTTGAGTAAGGACTTAAACCCTTCTTGTTTGTATGCCTTTACAATGTCATGAAAGGCGGCTTTCAATGCATATAATATTGCGTATGGATTTATACATTGGGAGAGATCCTTGCTTGATTGTGTCAATACAGTTTGCTTTTTGTGTTCAATATCAACCACAAATAACCAACGTCATTTTTGACGTGAATGATTTTTCGTACCATGAGTACAAATCGACATAAACTGTTCATTCCTTTTCTCTCGGAATCTATTTTGGCATTAAAAACAAGTCCTCTGGATGCATTTTATTTCCCTGTAGCCAGATTTAACATTTTGTAGGTGTATAACAGTTTTTTCAGGCACAAAACTTTATGAAATGTTGGAAAAAGAACTCCCTTCCCCCTTTTGACGTCATCTGAAAGCCCTTTATTTTTGGACATTCCAGACAAAATGTACGATAACATTTTATAGAACTTACCGAATGATGTAAAAATTACAAATTTTACAGGGTAATACCGTCCCATCACAAACCAGAATTAATGGGATTTTTTGATGTCAGATGTTCATAACAAAGGAGTTTTCCTCGGTAATACCGAGGGCGAAAAAAAAGTCATTTTCGAGGTTGCGCCGCCTAAACAAATCATTGCTTTCAAAAACACTATTAATTTTTTTAAAAAAATAAGATCTATGATTTGTGGTTTTTTCTATAGATAGAAAAGATGATGCTAACTAGATGTTTTAAAATTCATTACTATGCCTAAAGCGGTTTTAATTTTATTGCGCCAGTCCACGAACTTTTTGATAACCCCTCGTAATTAAAAAGCAATTTAAAAAATCCATGTCAAGTAAATTCACTGTGACTTATGCTCATTTTTATATTAAGGTCATACGCAATGTAGTTTGAACTTTATTGGGTTCTTCCCTGGAGTTGAAGAGTTCCACTAAATGAAGGACCCGTGTGCAATACTTTTAATGTCTATATATGGATTTGTACAGGTCTTCTAAAATAAGTTTTGATGAAAAAAAAATCTGGAATTTATGTTTTGTAATATTTGTACATTTTTCTTTGAATAATGCAAAAATTTTCACAATTTGATATCTTTTCAAAACCCCTGGTAACGCATGCTGATTTTTTGTCTAAGAACATGTAATGATATTGTACGTTTAAATTTAGAATATCTTGAAAAATTATCAGTAGGTGAGGTACGTTGCGTACATGTATGTCCTTAAACATACTCAATAAGAGAAATTTACACACGATATGAAGATACTCTGAATGATCAGATATCTGAAATAAATTAAAATTTTTGTAGAGATATTTCTACCCGTAGTTAGTATCTGACTTCCTCATGTCAAATTTGATCTGAGGTTTAAATCTTGCAGTTTCATCACATCTATTATCTTGGTACAAAGGAATTTTATAATAATATGCACTGGATTGCCAAATACAATTTTCTGTAACCGAATGACGTTAAGGACCATTTAACTATCAAAAGTATATTTAACATACTGTACTATCTAAAGTATGCATAATCAACAAACCTTAAAAACCTCGTGGCTTCATGGAGAGCACACGTTTTGCGATCCGGGTTGATGCAGTTGGGGTTAACCCCGAAATCTAGAAGTAGCTGTACGATATCCGTGTGACCTCTGATGGCTGCCTCAACAATGGCGGACGTGTTTCCGGTCAAACTTGAATCACTATCCATCAGACAAGATACGAGGTCTATAATATATTAAGACGAATATATTTGAATTTTTAGTTTTGCAGAATATGTATGAATGACATGGCATAAGATGGGAAATGACGTCAGACCTTTTCTATTGTACATTGCAGCAACATCCAATGGGAGTTCTCCCTTTTTGTTCACTAACGTGGTATCAGCATCTGCCTTGAATATGAAAAAATAATTTGATAACAAATTAAAACGAATAAAACAAAAACTTGTATAATTTATACATATTTCGAGGATTTTAAACAAACTGATGTTTTCCTTGTTTGCTTTATTTTAAATCATGTCACAACAACACTTTAACTGTAACAATATCAATGTTTGAAATTTAAGGACAGATGATACGAACAAATTCTGTCAAAAAATTTTAAAATAACAACTTGAGTCATGTTTTCATGAGTAGAATGAACAAGTTTGACGGCGTAGTTTTCAATTTTTCATTCATAGTTTCACAATAATGAGATTTGAAGTGAAAAACATTATTTTGTAAAGGTTAATAAGGATGGTTGTTGAAATGAACAATTTTGAATATCATAAAAGGTTTACAATTTCTTTGTATTTTAGAAGTTTATCATTATCATCATTTGCAACAAAAATAGGCTCAGAAATACATAGTTACCAATCCAGGCATCCATTTTTTGTTAATAATTAAATAATCCCCATTATTTGAAAACAAAAATTACTATGTGTGCAAAGCTTATATTCACTCCAAGATAGCATACCAGACTTTTAAATGTAATATTTAAAAATATAACGATGTGTTCAGGTAATTTAGATGACGGTATAGGGTTGTGTCGCGCTACATCTTAATCTTTACAAAAGAAAGATTTGCTTTAGACAGAGTGTCATCATTACAGTGCATCTTGAAACTGCGGGAATGATTGGAGTAATAAAAACATGCAAAAGTATAGTGTATACAATTGCTTAATCGTGCAGAATGAGAAGGGTCGGTCATTCCCGGTATGCACGTACCCGTAATAAGGTGTGCACGAGTTGCACGCTGTCGTCTGCTCGACTCTGACAGACCACGTGAAGTGGCGTGTTTCCATCACTGTTCTGTATATTAACCTACAATGAAATACAAATTTTAGATACTTAATTGATGCTCGTTTTACGTAAAGTCATATCTTACAAACAATCTCAAAAATGGGAGAAGAACTATCAATAGAGTTAGTAGCTACATGTATGCTGTCTACAAGATTAATCAACACAACATGTTTCCGTTGAAATCTGAATTGTACTAAAGCTATACCTTTGCACAGTTTCGAAGCAATATATACACAATATCTAGTCTCCCCATGAACGCAGCCAAATGTAATGGTGTGTTCCTGTTGAAAAACAAAGCTTCATTTTAACATCAACAAAACAATGAAATATGGTTTTATGTCTAATTAACACACATAAGATTTAATATATATAATTCTGGCATGTATACTTTACCCTTTTTGATCGGCAAGATTGACGCTCGCTGAGTAAAATAATAATGTTTCCATGATTTCTTTATTGCCTAGAAATAGAAAATGAACATTTTACATATTGACTATACCGTCAAAATGTTAAAGCATGTATGCTTTGAAGAATGACGACAAAATTAAAAACGATAGAAACAATAGGTCTTTCGACCACAGCCTTCCCCAAAGTACCCAAGCCTGGCTGTTATTTTTCTTGATATTTTCCTTTTTTTTAATTCAAAAAAGGTGTGGTCTCACCCATTCTCCAAGGGGGGTCATTACATAACTTCAATTCACAAATCAATATTACTAACATGAATTTTATGTTCTGAAGAGTGATTTTCATTTCTTTTCAAGTGTACACACACTTAATGAAACTTTTGGTCTCCCTTTCCATATCTTACCTAATTGCAAAGACCATTATTTTGACATGGAGACGTGAATCCGCATAAATAGGAAACGTTTGCATCTGAATTTAGGTTGGTATTCTCTCACTGTACTTAAAGCCATTTAAAAAATAATACCCCACGCATCCCCATTCCCCATTGTAAATGTTTAACCCACCCTGCCTGTGCTAAACACAATTTCAACATAAAACGAATATACACTGGGATGTTTGCACGTTAAAATTAGCATCATAGCAGTGCTTTATTTATATCAATTCCTTTTTAATTTCCTCCGAAAATCGAAAATGTTTTTCTCTATACATTCCACGACGACTGTAGAATTTGTCTGTTTGTTGTCCTAGATCCCTTTTTTCATGGTTTTAACAAAACTGTCTAATTATAATTAAGACAACGGGTGTCAGATCAGAAATACTCACTAGAACCTATGGATTAGAACTAGTCAGTACAATGCTTAGTAAAACATATATCAAACATTTTTTAAACATTTATTTCTTGAAAGATAATAATAAAAATATACACATAAAATATACTGTATAAAATAATATAGATTATTGAACATTACCATTGAGGACGGAGATTATAAGGGGGGTGTATCCCGTGCCATTTTCTTTACAGTTGATATCCACGTGCACCACTTGCATCCGGATGCGCCCTCCTAGAGCGCCGGAAGTGGGCACATCTACCTTCTTGATCTGGAATTCCTTCTCCGGAAGTAAGAGTTTCTTTAAGTTAAAAAAAAATACATTTTAAGAAAAGTCTGAAGGGGGGAAAACGTGACTAAATTACTCTAAGAGGGATTTTTTTTTGCATAAAACCTATAAAGAAATCGAGGATATTAATTTAGCCGCATGGGTTTCTACAATAAGCAGTTATCAGTTTATACTGTTCGTGTAAATTACAGTTATGCACACAATACACATGCTTAATATTTCGATCAATTCAATTTAAAGAAAAATATTAACTTTTTTCCCCAGTGCAACATACACTTAAAATTTAGAGTATCTTAGCCACAAACTACATTTAGTGATAAACAAAGAGGCGGAGTCCTCATTTGATAATTAAAGTATCATTGACGCTCACAGTTTTAAATTAGATACTTCAGTTTAATGATAAACATATGTAAGTGCTGATAAAAGAGTATACAGTTATGCTGACATTATTTTACACAGTTTAAATCTCTATGTTTATAATACACGGAGAATCACTTTTGAGAATAATTTATTTTTAATCCCAATATTTTGTAAGATCAAAATTATACCACCAGTGTTTGGTAAAGATTTGTTTATAAGATATATGGAGTTTAAAGAAAAAACTGTTTTAAAAATACTTGATACCTTACATGTGTAAAAAAAAAAGTGGTTTATAAAACATGTTAAGAATTTTATATAGAGAAAGTAGAATCAATTTACATCCATTGTACATTGTCGTATCTGAAAACCATCAAAGCGTAAAAGATGAATGAAAATGTAAACGCTGTATGATATACACATACAAGCTCAAAAAGTTGGTCAGTAGAGACACTTTTTTAAATATTGTAAATTACAATAAATGGACACAAAGGAATTAATGAGTATTTTTTTTCCTCCTAGCTTATACCTCGTGTTTTATCAACAGAGCTCGCAATTAAGTCACTTCCGGGTCCCCATGACTTACCTGTAATTTTTTCTCGTCGTTGTTGTGAACTGTCTTTAGAAGTTCTTCTTCCTTCCCCATCCTCCTCACCGGAAAGGAGATGCCGACTTTTTGTTTACGTCCTGTATATTTCCTCCTTCCCGAGAAATGAAGTATCCAGGAAGTAAGGTGTAAATTTCAGGAGTGTGTCACAATACCGCGGTGGATTCTATTTCGAGACCAGGAGATGTCATCTTTTGTTTACCTGTACGTCGTGACTCGATTGATAAATAACGACACGAGAAAACGTATACATAAAACTCAAGTAGACACTGGTTTTCGTAATGCTATTCAAAAAATGTACAAGTACTGAACGTTTAGTTTATAAACACCGGATTTGGATAATTGCATTCACTTAACCTTGTAAAGCCTTTTAAGTTTTGTTTATTCTTCCTTTTTAGGAGCGGATCACATTTGACGAATCAAACATGTGATGCACTTCCCGTGTGCATTTTTAAGCAATCTGTCTCCGATATGCTGTGGAATGCTTGATGTTAATTGTTATATCTAATATGCCGAAGCAAAACAAACAAATAATGAGGTGGCATTGCCTATGAAAGTCGAGCGCTTATTTGGGCTCTAAACTTCACAGTGCATTCAAGAATAAAACTGAAGTGCTCTAGAGTAGAGGCACTTGTCAAAATTGGACAAGGACATCAGAGCAATTCGTGTCTGTAAAGCACAGATAATTTGTACTCCATATTTAGACGGAAAACTCCCGATGATACTCTATTTATGATTAATTTACAGATATGTAATTGTCTATGTATCGTCTTCCTTATTCTACAATATTAAACACAAATCGTAAAGTGCATTAACAACTCAATACATGTATATGTTAGCCTATTTAGGTGCCGTTGACTGTTGGAATGGTCACACTGATGCTTAAAAAATTATCCTTAAATGAAATCCATAAATGAAAAAAAAAGCATTAAAAATATTCGAGTTCCATGAGAATACATTGAAATTTTGATCCAATGAAACATCTACAAAATCAAATGTCCACGTCTAAAATTACTAGAATTTGTTTTACTCTAAACAATCTATTCCGAATAATCAGATTTCTCAATCATGGTGAAGATCTGATGAAAGTTTAAAGGCGTACCTCTGACAGTTTGAAAAAGTCTACATAACTTCCACGCAAAATGAAGAATTATAATTTTCACGAATACACTAGATCCATCTATGCTTTTTTGTGTGAAGGCGTGTGTGTAGGGGGGTGGGTGATTGTGGATAACATAGGACGCAAATACGTCCAGAGAACTTATTACAAAATCTTGTAAGCGGACAACTGAAATACATTCCCGCG
The DNA here is from genome assembly GCF_032062105.1 of Saccostrea cuccullata. Taxonomy (NCBI): domain Eukaryota; kingdom Metazoa; phylum Mollusca; class Bivalvia; order Ostreida; family Ostreidae; genus Saccostrea; species Saccostrea cuccullata. The sequence goes on along the minus strand of NW_026924513.1, from coordinate 183,769 downwards.
AACCTGTGAAGTTTTGATTGACCACGAACGTTTATATATAATTACCCACATTAGAGTTACTTTGTAATTAATTATTTTAAATATTTCAATGTGAATCTCACAGTAATCTCACAGTAATTGTAATGAAATATGAAAAATCTTTGTTCGATACATTAATCGACTCTGTCAGCAAATACAATCTATCATTAAGTCAAATGCTGACCGCCTTGTTATATACTTATGCTAAACTATGATTTACAGACTCAGTTGTCTACTAATTTTCACGTTTCTTCTTCAATAATGACAAGGAATACAATATTAATGCAGATGATGTTTACTCATCCATGGTACCAAGCTACGAGCCATAAAACTTAGACGTACTGCTCATTTATGATCCTAGTCTGAATTTTACATATTAAAAAGGAAAATATAGTGGAAAAGTGAGAGATCAAAATGAACACGTCTAAGTTTTATGGTCCCGAATCCTGATCCTACATGTTCTAGTACCTGTGATGTCTTAGAGGTCTGTGTTTGCTCTGTTTTGTTATAATTGTTGGAATGGACAATTGAGCCTGAATAATGTTCGTTTTCTTCATATTTCATTCCACCAAGATTTTTCCGATTCTCATCTCAATATCAATACGACTCCAATCTAAATTATGAAGACTTACAAGAGTACATTGTTCAGAATTCAAAAAAGTGTATTTCGTACCATTGGAATTATGAATAAATTCAGCGAATCAAAAATCCCGTGAAAGATGTATCACCACCAATGGTAGCCTGACCAGTTATACCATAAACTCTCAACCATACGGTATCACCTGCAGACAGAACAGCAGTAGCCATGGAACTAGACACAACCCAGTGATCTCCTCCGTGCCCACTGCAGTAAGTTCTTCCTAGCTGAGTGGAGTCCTTAACAATCTCGACAGATAAATAGGATTGGTTGTCGCAGTTAATAGAATAGAAAAAGACATAAAGCCCTGGTATCCTGGCTGCAAATACACCGTTTGTATGCAGACTTCCTCCGATGTTTTGTCTTATATCACTGAGAGCAATCGTCTGTCCAACGGTCATTTTCTCATCACTTCCACCGTGAAATGCAGTAAATGCTACACGATCTGAAAGGTATGATTTTTGCAAAATTTAGCAGGTTTTGTTTCGGAACCAACTACGTCCCGTTTTTAGCATACCTACTTTTGTTTACATATGAAGCAGAATTTATTCAAAATCTTGTACAAGAGATGAAGAAAACAATTGTGGCCTTCAACTCGACATTTAGGTTTCGATGAAGTATTATCAACTAATAATAGTTACATGTATTGGCATTCATTATATGTCGACAAAGAAATTGAGATTTAAGACAAATATATTATATATCTGTCTGACCTATTTGTTCTATATTTGATAATTAATTTACTAGAAAATGCCGTAAATGGTAGTCTAACAAAAAACCTTGTCAATTTCCCTTACTTATGTAGAAATGCAGTAATATTGTACAGTATTATAGTAGTATCACCTTCAAATGGGGTTCATACCTCCCAACTGATTTGATTTGCGATAGTATGCTCTACGTATGAACAATTTCTAAAACGAAGTAAGTTATTCACAAAACAGTTAATTAAACAGGAATATCAATTATACCATTAGAAATCATAATTTGGTTCCATGGTCGATGCAATGACCTTGTCAGCGAATACAGTCTATTATTATGTCAATTATATACTGATGTACGTTTTTCATACTAACTGTTAGGCCATCATCTACACACTGATCGAATAGTAGATGTATTTTCCATTACCATTATTTCCCGTCATCAAGACAAGGAGCACCGTGGGTGTAAGCGATCAGCAAGGGATGCTCACTCCTCAACAGAACCAGATCCCACCTCTAATGTTCTAGAGGTCCATGTGTGCTCTGCCCTTGATTTGTATTGTTTGAATTGGCTATTGAGCTTAAATATATTGTACATGGTCCTACTCAGGTAGCTGAATTATTGTGAGGGTGGGACATAATAACCTTCTACAGATCTAGAGTCCTTGAAATGTCATCTAATTAACTGGTGTAACCAGCCAATGACTTTCTAGTTGTCTAAATTGTTCAGTTCTAGATAGTTATGCTTTCTCGTTCCCACTTTAAATATCAATATATAACAAATTTTTGTATTATGATAATCTTTCAATTAAAACTGACTGGTTTTATCATAGAGTCGTACCTTCTGGAAGACTCCCAGTCAATAGTCGAATTGCTCTGCTTCTCAAATGTTCTGAAAAATTAAGAGATAAAAAAAAACATAAAGTAAAACGAAATAGATTTTTTTCAATTTCTGTACCAATTAATTATCGAAGGGTTCGACTCATAGTAGAGAATAAGTTCAATCAAACATCCATCAGTATAATTTCTGTGCCAATATTTGTGTAGATAAGGATAAAATTTATATTTTTAAATTTTGCATTTACTTTTATCACAGTAAATGAAAAACTGACAACATAATAGATTTTAAGGCTGATTTATCATTCAAATGCTCTAAAAAATTGTATGAAAACATACCGTGCAGTTCCTCATGCTGGGCATCCGTGGATAATTTTGCGGAGCTTTGAGATGAGTCACCCTCCTGCTTTTGAGAGTCCTTGGTGCTTACTTCATGTTGGCTCAACTCGACTCTAAAATGTTCATTTAGCTGTTGAAAAATTGATAAAATTTTCTATATCAATGTAAAGCACACTACGTCATAAGATCATTTTTTGTGTTTTGAGGAGGGTTATATTTTGAAATTTAATTTCATGGATGACTGTCACTTTAAATTCTCTTCAGAGCGCGAAAACAACGAAAATTAATTTGATAACTAATGATATCTGTAAATAATATACAATTATATCTCAGTTTCCCGATCATGACAAAGATCACACAGAGGATGTGACCAGTCGGCAGGGGATGCTCACTCTCCCATGGCACCTGATCCCACCGCTGATGTTTTGAAGGTCAGTCTTTGCTCTGTTCCTGTTTGTATTGCTTAATGGGCTTGAGAACTTTTCCTTATCACGATATTTAATTTCTTAATATTTACCCTTACGCATTAGAATTTTTTTTTATAAATAATATCCTTTCATTTTACCTCGAGATGTTGTTTGGATGGGATACGTGTTGTTGTTTCTGTTCTTGTAATGTATTTTTCAGCAACTGAAGCTCATGACCTTGCTCTACATACGCATTTTCAAGGAAATCGTTTTTCTTCTGAAGTTCTTGAACACTTGCTTGCAATGATCGCAGTAAAGTAGACTGCTCAGCAACCACGGCTCTTAGTGCTTCAATATCAGAGTGAATTTCAGATGAGTGAACGGAATTTATAATCCCAGGTGCAAAGAAAATAAAAAGCAGGCACCAAGTTACCCTGAACATATCTTGAGGTAACTACTTTCTCTACTCAGATTTGTTACACAGACGTCTTTGGTTAACGGAACGTTGACCTGTCGTCCTGTTAGTACAGTCAAGGTAATCCTTATCACGATCTATAAGCTTAGAGTCAAAGTTAATCAATACAAGACAAAGGATTAAACAGTATATCATGATAAAGAAAAAACGTTTATTTAATCACTATATCTCTGAAAATGTATTTTAATCTCTTTTTAATTTATAAAGATACTGAATTACATTTATAAACTAGAGATACTGTAAGCAATGAGATTACTAAATGATACCCCAGCCTTCCATATGAACATAATGGTAGTGTCCATGTTTTGCTATGGGAAACCAAATATATATAAAAAGTAAAACAGGAGGTACGCAATATGTAATAAAGATTCTGTGAAAGTATCATCAAATTTCATGCAGTGGTATGAGAGGAGTTGCAGATAAGAGATGGGTACCCAAAGCGTAACAGAGGGATGAACGAACGTACAGACGGACGAACATCTTGATTATTGTATGCCCTCCCGCTTTTCAAGCGGGGGTTTAATGATGTAAAACATAATTATGAAGTCAGATATATTATAAAATTAAATTTAATGAGGTACGGACAATAAAAGTGGAATTAATGTAATACATGTATTTATAAATCATAAGAGCAACTTTCCCGTAAAAATATCAAATTGTCCTTGCCAACTTCCGCTGAGAATTACTATCTTTTCTACCTTTTTCTGGTAATTGTTGCCATGGAAATTGATAGAACGACATTTTATGATGTATAAAATACTGAAGACAAAAACTTTAAAAACGAGAATAATAGTGCAAAGGGAAACGATAACGAACAGTAATATAGCTTCAAATGTCTGAAGACATAGAAATCTGTAAATTCCTAGGAGATGGGATACGGTGCTTAGGATGAGTAAGCATCCCATGTCGACCGGACACATCTGTTCTGAACCTTGTATTTCAGATACACATTTTTGAGATGGTAAGAGAAAAAGGGGCAGGCCAAAAACAACATATAAGAGATAGAGATGATTTGGAAGGAAATAGAGAAAAAAAGCAAAAGATAGGACTGGGTGGGGGGGAGGGGGGGGGACTGTGTGGTTGCCTTATGTGCTACCTGACATGATGGGACCTAAGTCTCGTAAGTGAGTTTCTTTTCTTAGGGACATATCAGAGTTATATTCGTATTTTTAAAAAAAGACTAGAATCATGATGCAATATGCTTTATCAGCTGCCGATCAGGGAAAACATTTTGTTATAAATCTCTCTGAGGCATTCTTTATCTATTAAACTGTTAAAGTTTCTATCAAATTGAATGTACAAATAATGTTAACGACAATTGATACTACATGTAAGTAATCAGGTTTCATTATTAATAACTTTAGAGATTACATGTATCTGCCTATCTTGGGAAATCTAATTATATAGTTTAACGAACATACCATATTAAACTTTTTGGAACTGCTCTGAAATGTGTTATTAAAGATTGCGTTATACTACATGTAGTAATTTAGTTTTCTTTACCTATGTATTACAGCGTCCACAAAATATGTGCCGCTAATCAACTTTTCTATTTAGCAATAAATTATAATTACTTTAATTAACAGTTCATTTATGTCTTTCACATGTTCGTCGTTCTTTACTCATACGTTTTTAAAAGCATTTGACAATTTTTGACACATATTAATTATAACTTGAAATATTCAGATATGAGACATGTAATTAAAACACAACTGTTATTTATTGCAATCAATCTGCAAATTACACATGTACATCCTTTTTTTTTTCAGAGAAAAAAATAAACTGACAACATTGCATATTTAAATTCGTCTAATTATTTGATGAAGGAAACAAATCATGCGTTTGACTTAAGTCAATATTACATACTAATGAAGTTGGATCCCTAAAAGTAATTTTTTAGGTAATTATTTCCTAATTTTACTTTCTAATATATTCCACTCGAGTACGGTAGTTGATCAAATCAACTACATGGTAAAATAATAGATTTTATTTGCATCCACGTCCAAAGGGAAATTAATCTGAGTTAGTCTAACACTTGCCTGCAAACGATGTTATTGATCGCACCATACTCACTGTCTATCATTTTACATTGAAAAGGAAAGTAGAATTATTCGGATATTCTCTGGATTTATGCTGAGGAGATTGATAAACTATCGGTTGAAATTCATTATTTTTCAGTTAGCTTGGTTATCTGTCTCTGGTTATGCTTGCCTTGACGTGAAACAGCCAGGGAACAATGATTCAATATAAAGGTGTGACTTAAATCGAGATACTATCATCAACGAATTAAATGGTAAACTTTTTACCAAAAAATCTCCAAAAGAGGTATGTACTTTCTTGTTTACAACCATCTAAATCAATGCTGAGTTATATTTTTTATGTGTCAACGCTATTGATTAAATATGCATATATCTAAGTGTAAACCACAAATACGTTTTGTATCAGCAGCTATAATATTGATTATTTATCCCAAAAAAATGAAGCAGAAATTTTTCCATTTGAAATTAAACTTGGGATGCAGTTTTAAAATAATGGTGCTTCTAGCTATAGAAGGATATATTTTATGTGGTGTGTATTTCCCAGATAGCAGGATGTTATTGGACCTTTGTTGGGCCAACAACGCTCCTTATGTTGGGCCACTGTTTGAATTCAACATTGGGCCATCGGTAATTTGCTCATCGGCCCTTAATCAAACCAACTTGTTGGCTTATTGTTGGACCAATGTAACAGTTAAAATTGGGCCACTGTTGGGCCATTGTATTATTTCAGTATTGGGCAAACGTCATTTTTGAACAATTGGGCCATTGTAAGCAACTAATGTTGGGCCAACGGTAATTTGCTCATCGGCCCTTAATCAAACCAACTTATTGGCTTATTGTTGGGCCAATGTAACAGTTAATATTGGGCCACTGTTGGGCCATTGTATTTTTTCAATGTTGGGCAAACGTCATTTTTGTACAGTTGGGCCATTGTAAGCAATTAATGTTGGGCCATCGGTATTTTGCTCATCGGCCCTTAATCAAACCAACTTGTTGGCTTATTGTTGGACCAACGAACGGATATCATTGAGCCATTGTTGGGCCACTTATTCTTTCAATATCAGGAAAACATCATTTTTGGGCCAACGTTGGTTTGTATCTTATTGGCTCTCCATCATGACAACTCATTTGCTCTTCACTGGTTGGCCATTTGTCCTCAAAATTGACAAACAAATATATACAATAAGGTTATACTAGTTTTGTAATACAGTTAAATGGTAAAAGCCTTTAATACTATCTATATATGCTATATATGCTAGATTAATAGTTTAATACATATTCTCAATATTCTCATAGAATTGCCATCAACAAGTATTGCATTGTAAGTAGCTCTACATTAATTAAAAAAAACTGTGAAAAAAGAAATCAAAATATAAAATTCAATTATAACATACTATAATTTTATTGCTCAGTGCATGAAGAAAACATTAATAAAGAATTAAAAGTGGATGCTCACTTCAAGCTATACATGTAGGGTTACATGACTGTATACTCCCTCTCTGATGTAAATTATGCACAAGTTCAGTAAATTACAGGTATCAATAAGCACGTCTAACAAATAAACAAAGCCCTCCTAGCTGTTCTTAAAATAATACTAGAATGAATCCCGTCATTTTGTTTACTTACAGAAAAAATTTTTCTGGCATCTGCATCGAGTTTATAACCAACAAACAGACATAAAAAAAAGTAGAACTACAGGAATGTCATACTATATCACAGAAAAAAGTTAGGCACTGCCACTTTCCATCTGATCCCTCTCCTAAGTCTCCATTTCCTCTTCCCGAGTCTCCTCCTCCCCTTTCTTTTCTTCTCTGTCCGTTTCTTCCTCCCTCATCCCTGTCCTTGGCATACCTTAGCCATTCTTTGATTGTGTTCTCCATGTCTTTTTAGAATCTCCAGTAGCACTAGAATTGTAATATTTGGTACTTAATATATTTGTTACTTTTCTCAGTAAAGAGTAAACATACGATTAAATTTACAAGTATATCACTATATGTTTAAGCTGTCAATTAAGGAATAACCGTCTTTTTTGTTTCATGGTGTGATTAAGTGATTAGCTTGCGTGATGAAGGCATTTATGCATAATATTTATACGCTTGATATCATCATCAAAACAATTTTGATTCAATGTTGCCCCATATAAAATACATGTATTGAAAATTTGTCGTTACACTGAACAAATTTTAAATGAAAGAACCCAATTAATTTTTAGTACTGAATAAATTTTGTTTTAACTTCAGCAAATTCAACATTTTCAAAATGTTTGATCATGTTCTCGACGTTAAGTGTATATAAGTAAATTAAGTGGTAGACTTCGGAAATGTATTCTACTAGACACAAATTTCAATTTAAATAACGAGCAAATTATTAATTGTTTTAACTGTATCAAAACACATTTTTATACTTTCATTTATTTTTCTTGTATATAAACAAAAAATTTAATCACTGATTATTTATTTTGTTTCGATAAATTATGAGAATTTTAAATTTTTTTTTAGCTAGCTTGATTTTTCAAGTAGGATTGGTTGTAGATTTATTTCTGATTGTAGAGACGATCAGATTTGTTAATATACAGATTTGTAACAATCAAATGTTTATACACATTGGCCCAACGTTGGTCCAATATATCGGACCAACATATGACCAAGGAGCAAAATGACACTGGGCCAACGGCATTTGCCAACATCGGCCCAATGTTCTTGTTGACGTTTCGCCAACAATGTCGCATTTATTTGGCCAATGTTGGCGCGACGTTGGGCCAATATCTGTAGAAATAACACTCTACATTGGGCCAACGTTGGCCCAACATATCGGGCCAACATTGGGTCGATGAGCAAACTTAAATTGGGTCAATGCCATTTGCCAAAATTGGCCCGATGTAACCGATTACATTGGCCCAACGTTGGCCCAATGTAAGCATGCTATCTGTACAGTGTTGACCCAACAGCACCTGGCCTCTGCATTCCCCGTGTCTGATTTACACAGATTTGTACATGATATCGTTTAAAAACTAAACGTTAATTCAGCTGTGCCGGGCAAACATATTATTAATACTTACAAAGTGAGTGCAGATATGCAAGGTATCAGTCTCATTACGCTCGTGTCAGATTAAAAATGGCGCGGATATTACAAGAAGCCCGGTTGTTGTCTACCCATGATGCTCAGTCCGATTCATGGTATATTGGGCCAACGTAGGGCCGATGCCAATCTCCAAACAAATATTTTCTCTCATGATAATAGTTTTATGATATAATGCCAACAGTAAGCCCAAAATTAGCGCACTATTATACATGACCAGCTATCAATATTCCATGTTGGGCCATTGTTGGCCCAATCAAGGTAACCCAACATAGATAATAGAACCATAATGTAAGATTTGGCCAACGGTGTTCTGCTATCTGGGTTATTACAAATAAATAAGCATATACACAATTCAAAAAATAGAATAAAACACTCTTTGGTGCTTGATCTCTTAAGTGCAAAGTTAAAATGTTGAAAATATCATATCTAAACAAAAGCAGTCATCCACTGATAAGCATGGACATAGAAAGTCCTCTCAATTATTTCAGAATGTACCAACGTTGTCCTAACGTAAAGCTCAGCAGCTAATTATAAAATTGACTCCATCAATTAGTTGGCAGTATAATAATTGGGCCAACGTTGGCCCAATATAAATATCCCATCTTTGAAGACCTAAACAAAATAACACTTGTGTGTATTACAAACATTGGGCCAACGTTGGGCCAACATACTACTGCCAACTTGATAGGACACGTTCTTTAAGGGTGTATTACAAACAATGGGCCAACGTTGGGCCAACATACTACTACCAACTTGATAAGGCACTTTCTTTAAGGATGTATTACAAACATTGTGCCAACGTTGGGCCAACATACTACTACCAACTTGATAAGACTCGTTCTGTAAGGGTGAATTAGAAACAATGGGCCAACGTTGGGCCAACATAATACTACCAACTTGATAAGGCACTTTCTTTAAGGATGTATTACAAACATTGTGCCAACGTTGGGCCAACATACTACTACAAACTTGATAAGGCACTTTCTTTAAGGGTGTATTACAAACAATGGGCCAACGTTGGGCCAACATACTACTACCAACTTGTAAATACACTTTCTTTAAGGGTGTATTATAAACATTGGTCCAACGTTGGGCCAACGCCATGATCCTTCCTTCTTTGGAAACTAAAGTGAATGGAAGTTGCTTACGTTGGACCAACAATGGGCCAGCATAGGAATTCCGTCATGGTCGAGAAGGTTGACTTGGTAACATTGGTCTAACGTTGGCCCAACGTTGTTCCCCCAACGCCAACCATACAACCTTTAACAAATGTTGGCCCAACATAGTCATGCTATCTGGGTTAATAACTGTTAGATGTTTAATTTAATTGTACATTGCAGATGTTTTATTCCCATGGATTAGTGGTAAAACTCTGCGACCTTTGTCCTGAACCCTTGAGTCTGTTCTGTACAATTTGTAACAAAGGACTCTGTACTTCCTGTTTATCTGGGCACTTAGAGACAGAAAACATAGGTGGCCATTTTGTTTGTCGGTACAGAGAGAGATTTACCGGGATGTGCAAAGGATATGTGTGTAGAATACACACAAAAGATAAGTGTGAATGGATGTGTACCACTTGTTTTCAGCCTGTGTGTGACATATGTTTAAAGGTCCATACAGAGCATAATGCGATAAAAATACACACATTAATAAAGCAGAATATCAAACAACTAAAAGACGATCTTTCTGTATTAAACACAAACTTTAAACCATGTTACGAGAAGATGAAAAAAGACATAAATTCATGTATTGGGACGCTGACAGGGAAAATCGATACTGTAAGTCATGTTTTGGCGCACTTTTCAAATAATCAAACCTCACAACGATCTGCCTTTAAGTTTGAATGGAGAGAATGTTCCCGGCAGCTATTAAGGAGAGTAGATACTGCATTGAAAAAGTTCAATGTAACTCTACCTCAGGACATTTTATTTCTTGCTCTTAAGATTGAAAGAAGGACAAAAATTTTAGATGATTATTTGAAAGAAATAACAAGAAGCCTTCTGGACTATAACTTTCTACAAAAATTATGTGTTCGTGTAAACTTCGATCCAATTATAGCAAGATTAAATCCCCAAAAGTGCATTATCGAAGTACGTAAAACAATTGAATCATATAAAGCGAAATATTCAGATAGAAAACAAGAAAGTAGGAAATTAGAATTAAACTATAACTGTTATAAAGATCCATCATATTTATCAGAGCGTCCACACCTTTATCAAAAACCAGTGAAAAAATCTACAATTATCAGAAAGAGTGAAAAAAAGCTTTCTATTACAAACGTATACAATGATTCTTCTCATTTTCTCGTTAATACTGCGGAAGGTCCAGTGCACTTGGTAACAGTACTTGTTTTTGCTCATAATGGAACATCCCGTATGCATGGTCTGACAGTACAGAATCTCCATGGCAAAGTTTTATGTGAAAGAGTTACTGATCTTATAGCTCAGACAAGTCCTCTACACTGTGCTCTGACACCTACACCTAATCAGAAATACCTCCTAGCCGTCTATGATGTGCTTATGGAATTTTATCTGGAAGAATCTTCTGTTAAAACATTGCATGAAGAACCATACTGGAAGTACGTAGATATAAGCTGTACATACACAGGCTTCCTACTCACAGTCCAGGAGAAAAAACGAAGAGGTCATCAACGAGAATACAGGATTTCAAGATGCGATTACAGCGGAAGGGTACTACAGGTGATTAAATTTGATAGGAATTTTGTTATTGACCCGTTCAAAATTCAGGAGGATTTACGTGGTGATATTTGGCTCATAGATAAAAGTGCAGGTAGTCTGCTTATTCTAGATCCGGCAGGAAAATCAGAAGGCACATATCTAGCCAGAGATATGGGAAAACCACGTCTTCTTCTGTGTGACGGATTTGGAAACACTGTTGTCTACAGTAGTGGACCGCCAGCTATTCATTTTATTGGTGAAAATTTGACGGAGACGCAACCAATCAAATTGAGAAAAACAGTAATAAGAAGTCTATGTTGTGACAATGAAGGGAGACTAATCTGCTTGTGTGGCTCTGGCGAGGAGGAGTTTGAAATTCAAACTTTTACTTGTGTACAATAATGCCTTATGTTCAATAAGGCGTTACACATCTATTTTAGCTCATAATTTTAAGGGCATAAGAAACGTACATTGCCTTTTTTTTCAATACTGATTTTATCATCACTAATCCACGTTCGTTCATTTGAACGGAATAATTTTAACCAAATTCTAGATTTTCTTTTTCTCACAAAAAGGCCTTAGATTGTTTTTTTTTCAATTTCAATTCATCAAAAGAATTGAGCCGAAATATGTTCTTTAATTTTCACATTCAATACGAAAATACAAAATAAAGTTTCAAATTTAATATTCAACAAACATGTTAACATCAATGAATACAGCATGATTCAAAACAACAATAATAAGATATAAAGGACAATAAAAGACAACAACAATATAAAAAAATGTTACATGTATATCATTTTAAATAAGATCTGTGAGAAAGAAAAAGGATCACAGAATTGAAATAGAATGACAACGTATATAATCTGAGAAATTTCGTATAACGTCAGATTTTGATAACTACAAACACAAAATCTGGAAAGCTTTTGGCCGACATCTAGCTTTTTAAAAATCTAGTTGTAACGTGTTTTATTGGAAATCATTACGTCATCTCAAAATGGTAGACAGAACATTGAATATGAAATTCGAATTCTAATTCTAATATCATTGTAAGTATCACAGTAAGCGGTTAGGTAGACAAAACTCGTAAGTATCGATAACTTAATTATCCAGGGTTTCAAACTAAAATTGTCCCTTTTTTTGAAAAATATGAAATAAATTTAACCAGATGAGTACATGTATTTAATCGATACAAAACAAGCTTATTATAATATTCATAAAATCATCTTGCTGCAAAAGAAAAATATTATTTTCTTACTATGTCTGCAAAAAAATATATTAATCGTATTTTTTTAAAGTGGAATCTAGTTTATATTAATAATTAACATACATAGATCTCTTAATTGGTGCGATTTCGAGGGGGAAAATCGGACATTTCCAGTGATGTTAAATCGAACGATAACATTGTGAAAATGAAAAACAAAATTATAAATGACCTTCAAGCACATATCGGTATTTTTGATGACACACATTTTGACATGCTCTTTGGATAAAAATTCATTTGAAGAGAATGAAGGACGAACATCATGGAAACATTGTGAAATTGTAAATAGGATGATGTTTTGCTGTATATTGTAGATTTTGAATCTTTCATATTATAAATTCACTGAGTATTTGCGTATGTCAAAGTTTACTTTCACCCAGTAAGTATTATTAATACTAAATAAAAGACAATGTTATTCACTACATGTAAATAATGTGTCCATGGAAATGGATTTCTTTTTGTGATTCCTGAGCATGCGTATTCGTCGCCTCGTTTTGGGTGACTGTTCTTTGACCGGAACAGGATCTGAAGCCTCGATCTCCAGACATGGATCTTTTCTCACCAGGTAGCATTTTGATTTGGCGTCACTTAATTTTGATATCCACATATCCTGGTAAACAAGATGATAATTGAATTATTAAAATTCACAGAGATAAAATTACTGGTATTTAGTATGAATCATTTTATTGCAAAAGAAAGGGATTTAGACAACTTCAGCTACATGTATATTTAATTTGAATGTTAAATTTTGTTGTAACACAGTAACTATGGCTTACTTTTGTTCATTTCTTGTATTTACTCGTCTAGTAAACTTGAAGTGCTAACTTGTTTGAACACATCTTAATATCTAGTTCACAAAGTATATTTGTTTTATCAGTTCTGTGATACTTAGATATTACAAATAAAACTGTTTGTATTGGTTTTTACTTAAATACAAAATTATCATTCAAACCATACTAAATACTATAATTCTAACCATTGAGTATAATAAACAGTATTATTCATAATTATTACCTTTGTAAACTCTGAGGGACACTGGAGCGTATATAATCCTATGACTTGTTGTAATGTACCCACTTGTACCAAAACTAACGAATTCTTTATACTACTTCCTAAAGTAAAGCTGATTAATATTACAACAGAGGATTATCTCAAAGAAAGCATAAATAGAAAAACAAAAGAACAAATTTTGTTAGATGAGAACATAAAAAAATTGATAATTTTTATGTGATCTTTTTTCCAAGCATGGGATTAATTTTCTAGATACATGTTTATAAAAATGGGAGTGTACCTGAGTTGTCATATGTGTCCACGTCGTGAATCTTTAGACATCTTAGTTCAATAGGCTGTCTGTATACAACGTAAACAGATTTATTGTCTGTTTGACCGAGATCAGACGGTTTCTAAAATGAGGCGAACATTTAAAATTCTTTTATCAGCTTGACAAATCAGTACTTATGAATTTGGATGCTTTGATAAAAATGATATACAATTGTGCATATATTTTCTTACGATCATAGATACATTCACAATTTTCAAATTGTTGAATGATATATTTTTTTCTAATCATCAGAAATGCATTTTGTATGAAAAAAATCTAAACTGATTGGACATAATTTTTTCTGATTTAAACTCACCTTTCTTCCTCGTTTGGTTTTTGTTATTAACAGCAAGTCATCAAATAAAAAGAGATAAACATCAACATTTTTCGTTGTTTCTGAAATAAATTTCAATCTATTATATCTGCAAATGAAAATGATATACTAGTGGAACAGACGGGGACATCAAGATGGTTCGAAAAATTTAATCTGTGATACTAGTATTAGAAATTACAAATGGCCAAACGTCTCGACAACCTATTAAAATTTAGCAGTAACTTTTAATACACACTATGAACTGCTTTGACTTATGCATATTGTCAGGCAAAATATATATTTTTTATCATTTGCCAGATTCGTGGTTCTGGGGTATGTCATTTATTAATCGAAATGAATAATTTACACATTGCTAAGTGCACAAAGTTATATTTACAAACAGGTATAAATCCTCTGACCAAACTTAATTTTCACAATAAAGAAGATTTTCTGATCAATTTGCTTCAATGAAGGCAACTTCAGTGAACTAATTACCTAACTGACATAAATCAACAACATGATAATAGGATCGAATAACAGTTACATTTATGAAAATAAAAGTTTCCCTGGAAAATTGTAATTCATTTAACATGTTTAAAAATGTAAAAATAAATATTTTTTTTTCAACTGATACTTACGAATAAGAGTAAGTGGGCCTTCGTGGAGTAGGAGCCGGTGTGGACAGGACAGAAGTAAGGGACAAGGTTGTGATGAAAACGATGAGCGTAAACACTACAACGATATATTGTGATGAAAACTAAGATTGTAAACTCTGCTACTATAGATTACTATGAAAAAGAAGAATATGAACAGAAGAAATGAGCCTAAACATTACAACGATATATTATGATGAAAATGAAGAGTGTATATACAACAACGATGGATTGTGAAGAGAAGTATATATGAATAGAAAAACATGATTTTGTTGTTTTATTCAATTTAAGTAAACAAAGAGAATAGAATGCAAAAAGATTTACACTGATAAACAGTAAGGCTATTGTCATAAATGAATGGTAAAACTTATTTTGTCAATATACACAAATAGTTTTAAAACGAAAGATTTAATCAGATTTTCGATTTTTCAACCGAAGATTGAAAAGTTTGTTAGTAAGGTAATTAAAGAGTATAAAACATAGCTAAATATTGATTCACAATTATGTGTTGGGAACTAACCTCTGGAATGTATGTACGAGGATCGAGATCAGTCACAATGGGCCACACGATCTGTTGTCGGAGTTCCTGTAGACGCTGTGTGTTCCGCTCTCTCCTCATTTTTTCATCTAAGCACTCTACAACGTACAGAAACATAACCCGGGTCTGAATCGATTTTAAGTATAATATACATGACTGTACTCTTAACATCTTTATTCTTTCGAGAAAGGGATTTTATTCTTCTTAAATGCGTTGTGTGATGTTTCAAATCAATTATGTTCAACCTTACTTACGCAGTGATATTTCTACTTTGCCGATAGTCAACGCCAAAATACTTTTATCATAATCTGATGACGTGTACTTCCTAATGTTGGCGAGGAGCAGAGGGAGCTTTGTGCAGTGCTGCATCGGAGCCACCAAGAAATCATTTAACTGTAGTCTGCGACAACGAGGATCCTGGGAACACCACTGAAAAAAATACGGCATTTAGATATTAGACAAAGAGCATACGGTTATTACCAGTTGACAGGATATTCTTTCTTCTTTATGGCATCTAATTCAACCTTTGATTTTTTTAGTTGTTTGTGATTGCATTTTGCCTGATTTGTAGTGTTTCAATGAACAATGAACTTTTTTTGCGTGTTTACTTCATTATCTTCATTTTTCATGTATGTTTATAGTCAACAGGATTAAAATAAAATCAAACCAGACTGATCCACCCAATTTCAAAAGAATTGATGAAATATAAATGATGATATTTTATTCAGACTGTATGTTTAGTCTCATTACTTCCTGTTCTAGATATGTCTTATAAATTTATACTGTATATGCCAATATTCTGTAAGGAAATCAACATTTTTTTTAAAATTCATTATGAACTATACCTACATAAATCTTGCGATTTTTATATAGGGAAATGTTTAACCTATTATTCAGAGGAACCTTAAACTTTAGCTAAACTCCGTGAACTAAATCTAAAATCTTCTGAATCAACATCATTCCTAGGGCACCAAAGTTAGCACGGAAAAAGTGTCAATGTATCAGTTAATTGACTTGTTATCCTCAAACGAACAAACTACTACTAAAGTGTCAATGTATCAGTTAATTGACTTGTTATCCTCAAACAAACAAACTACTACCGATTTAAATTTTAATTATCCAAATCTTCCAGAGATTCCACAGTGTGAGAGGAAAGAATTTTGATCAAAAACATTAAGTAAAAATAGACTTTTATATACATCAAAGGATTTTTTTTATCATTCGTTGCACATGTTATATGAAGAATAAATTATAACACCTTTTTTGAATAATGTATGCATTTCTGTGAAAACTTTTGATAGAGGTTTTGATGCACGTTAATCATTGAAATGAATTTTTAAAAAAAGATATTTTGTTACATTTAAAAAGAACACCAACTGAAAAAGAATCAGAGAATCTTTACATCAGCTTACCCTTTCAAACTCCACAAAGTTCTCGTTCTTCCTGAGTTTCTCTACATACTCTAAACACTTGGAATAGGAGATGCAGTAAGTGTGGTAGACATTACCATCATCAGATAGTTTGGAGAACTGAAAAATCACCCAAAAAACAAAATTAAAACCTTGTAATCAGTTTTATTTGGAATCATTTCGTATTTTTTATTCATATTAAAAATGTGCTAAATCTTTTTTTTTATGTATTTCTCAGTACCTCTTTCATTTGTATACAAATGTTTATGTTAAATTTCGATATAATATTAATGGATATTGACGTGAAAAAAAATGAATTTAATAACTGTTTTTTATAATTTATTTCAAAAGAGTGTAAAATAGAATTGATTTATTGAAAATTGTAATTGAAATTTGATATTTATAAATTCTTAACACAAGCAATAAGCACAATCTATCTAATATGAATTTATTCTGTACAATCCTTTTTTTTTGACAGCAGAAATTTACAAATAGCATAGACACCGTCAAAATTAGCCAGTTACATTATACATATTATCTACCTTATCTAATGCTTCAACCAGTGACGAGGCTGGCCAGATCTCCTCAGATTTCATGCTTCTCAATAATACCGTGATGAGTTCCTTGCAAAATGTATAGCTTACCTACAATAATGATACCAAAAACCAAATACAAAACGTATAGCTTACCTACAATAATGATACCAAAAACCAAATACAAAACGTATAGCTTACCTACAATAACAATACCAGAAACCAAATACAAAATTTATAGCTTACCTACAATAATAATACCAGAAATCAAATACAAAATGTATAGCTTACCTACAATAATAATACCAGAAACCAAATACAAAATGTATAGCTTACCTACAATAACAATACCAGGAACCAAATATAAAATTTATAGCTTACCTACAATAATAATACCAGAAACCAAATACAAAAGGTATAGCTTACCTACAATAATAATACCAGAAACCAAATACTAGTCATTATACGACAGTTCATGAATGAACAATTGGCCAATCTCGGAATTTATTTTTAGAGAGTATTATTTCAGATCATGAATTCTAGAAGAATAAGGCTGTGACTGGTACACGGGATATGCGTAGTCTTTCTGCACACCTTTGTTACCTCTGCAGTACCCTGCAGAAGCCGTGGTATATGTTCGTGGGTTTACTGGTATTTTTCAATGTTTTTAAGTTTTCGTTGTCATCATTTACACACTGAATTCAGTGTCGATGGATACTTTTGGTAATTTCCCGATAATGACAAGGAACACACGGGCGGGTTTGACCGGTCGGCAAGGGATGCTGACTCCTCCATGGCACCTGATCCCATCTTAGATGTTTTAGGGGACCGTGTTTTTTCTATGTGGGGTAACCCCTTACATGTATTTTGTTATTTGTATTCTTAATCACTCCCTTTACAAAAAATGTTAATAAAATTAGCTAACATTTAAACAAATCGGGATGAAACATGTTAGTTAATTATTTTCCTTTTACTTTGAGTTATATTGATCAGGAATATATTTACGTAAGGAAATGAATTATATCTGTCTTATAATAAGATTAAAGAAAAACAATAATTATATAATGAAATTAAAACTAATGCTCACGTAACACAATTCGTCTAGATTGCTGAAAATCTCATTAGGTTCTGCAAACATCAAATGATCGTCAACTTGAAGCTTCTTTAATGGTTCCATGAAACACTGAAATGAGATTAAAAAAAACAAATACCAAATAAGAGTGTATTTAAAATCTTTCAAAGATATTTCATAACACAATTGATTGTTGTTTATTCATAAACACTAAAAAGATAATAGTGTAATAAAACATATTGATATGAACAAATGAACCTCAGTAAATTTATATTTAAAGAATATGAAGTAGGTTTGTCAACTGGGCTGTTACACATTATATTTTCAATGACTAAACTACTTAGAGAATAATATTAGTTAGGTTTACAATTTATTATTTTAATAGTTATTCCTTTCATGGTCATTAATCAAACTTTGAGTTCAAATTATGTGAAAGAAGGACATGGAGATAATGAACAATATTCAATATCAGTCCATAAAACAATACCAAATATTAGCAGAGCAAACACGGACCTCCGAAACATCAGAGGTGGGATCAGGTGCCATGGAGGAGTGAGCATCCCCTGCTGACCGGTCACTCCCGCCGTGTGCTCCTTGTCATGATCGGGAAATAACTGGAAAAATCCGTCGTCAATTCAGTGTATAAATAATGGACTAAAAATTAGTTGAAAAACGTCAGTCAGCATTGGACTCAATGATAAATTGAATTTGATGACAAGGTCATTGTATCGACCATAGAACTTACGAAATGATGACTTTAAACGAGACTGCTGATATTTTTGTTTCATCAAATTGCTAGACAATAATTTACCTCGTTTTAGAAACTGTTCATACGTAGAGCATGCTCCTGCGTATCGAATCAACTGAGATATATATACACCGAACTTATGGAAGTTGACGATAGAAAAGTTAAAACATATAGCTTGGTAGTTATATTAGCATTAACGTCTTTTTCTAGTAAAATATGTATGAAACAGATATGTTAGACTCTGTGATATCTTTTATCTCAAGCTCACCAGGATATATCGTATGGACGTAGGAATGGAAATTACTATTGTTAATTGAAAATACGTCGTCGATATATAGGTGGAATTGAAGGCCACAGCAAGCGTTTTCTTCTTTGTACGCATAAGATTTTGCACAAACTTTGCTTCACATGAATACAAAAATAGGTCTGCTAATAACGGAGCGCAATTAGTACCCATGGGAATTCCAATAGATTGATGGAATACCTGATCTCAAAAAACCATATAGATATTGTCAATCAGAAACTCAAGCATCTCTTTGATGTCAATTTCAGGTACTTGTGTGTGCAATCAGAATGTGTTTTAACAAATAATTTTGCAAATGACCAATGACCAGGTAAGTAAATTTCCGAGATCCATTTTTATTGAAAAAACAGCTGTCAATGATATCAAAAAGCCTGGACTTTAATTTATCGTGGGATATCGTTGTGTATAGAGCTGAAAAGTCGTAAGTTTTTAAGCTGTTGATTTTGGTAAAATCTTGTGAATTCAAATTGTCCAAAAGTTCTTTGGAATCTTTTAGTATTCACATCTGATTCACACCACTTCTTGAATATATTGTTGCACAGTACTCTTGAAGGTTTCCCTCACTACTGTCAATATCTTAGTGAGGAGTAAAGAAACAGGCTTGGTTGAACATTTACTGGAACGTACAATGTATCTATGTTTGTAAGGATTTTTATGAAGTTTCTGAATCCAATATATATAGGGTAGTTCAATGAATATTTCAAAGTTAGTTATAAAATTTATTTTCTTGAAGGCGAGTAGTATGGATACTTTAACTAATTACAGATGACGCCAATTAATGTTGATATTTTTCATTTTTATCATTCTGAGTCATTAAACTTTGAAAAATAAATATGATTGGAAGAGACATAGGTCAGTGACTGCTCATTATAATCGGACAAAATGTCAATAGGGAGAAGAAAAGAATATTTCTTTCATTTTTTTCCCCATATAATTATCTTCCTCATTGAAATTGAAGCTAATAACAGATACGAAGACTCGGTCTTCTTCTCAACTTTCAACTTTTGCTAAAGTTATCATGAAAGTCTGCAGTGTGTATGTAATTAAATTTTTTTTACGTCAGATCCTTAATTACTAATATTTTGAATTAATTTATTTTTTCATATGTTTACCATTACGTACGTGTTTAAGGACCATGAGATGATCTATAAGAAATACACATTCGCTGGTGAAAAGTTCCCAGATAGCCTCTCTTCTTTTTCTTTCTATGTCGGGGAGTTTCAAGGGTTTTTCATCGTTTTCTGTCCGTGCAATCAGATCAGACCAATGGAAGGACTTTGGAGAGAGAAAAAAAAATCATCAATATCGAGCATAGGAAAAGATGGCAAGTCACAATATCATAAAATATTTTGAGCATTTGAGAATATTATCACCGAAAGGAATTTGTATTTATTGTTTTCTATTATTTTTCATTAACACATTCAATATAGTGTTTAAACACAATATTTGCAATAGAACTGTGGGATTTTCGGCTCTCTTACTTTTGAAGGGATCGATTTCTTTGTCAAAGGATTCTAGATAATTTTCCACAGTAAATCAACTAACCTTATAGCCTGACAGATCATTGTCTGAGAATTTTGAAGGAGTTAGTGTAACAAGAGCCTCGCTCAGCTTTGTGATCTCATCTTTACTTCTGGCGCGGATCTAAAATAATGCATTATCAATTTTTTCTGCAAATGTAATAATGCTCGTATCTTCTAAGAAATAGTGTTAGATACAGTGTACCTGACCTTACGTAATAGTTAGATCTCAACTTTACTCTCTGGTTTATTTAAAGCCTTCAAAAGATATTTTCAATTATTATGTGATTTTCCAAATGAATGTGTATTTACGACTGGTAACGGAAATACTACTTACAAGTTTGTTGAATGAAAACGGAAAGGTCTGTCTACCTCTTCTATACTCTGCAATCGAGAAAAGATTTACTCAAATGAAGGGACATATGATCTTATGTAAAAAGGAGAAAATAACTACTAAGGATCTGTTTCGTATATCTGGAAAACAAAACAAAGCGAAGTGCGTTAACTTGGTCCCAAATTTAATGCACCTTTTTTTTCAAAGTGCGTTGTAACACGCGAGTGGAACTGACATGAATATGTATGATTTATAATGAAGGATTTGAAGAACGCCCACAAGAATGGATAATTCTATTTATCATATAATAAAAAAAATCATAATTGATTTTTTTCTTTTACAAAAATAAAAATATTTCACCACCTTTTCATTTTACGTTTAATTAAATTATATATTTACAGAAGATTGAGAAAAAATCGTCATCGTGGTCAGATTTAAGAAAAAGGAGAAAGAGAAGTCGGATGAGAATAAATAATTTAACATTTTTTGAAAGAAAAGTTCACTAGCTGTCTGTTAATGGCTTCAAATTAAGACTTTTACCCGGCTCGCAGCCTTTTGAGCAGAAATGGTTAATTTGGTTAATTTTTCAAATAATAATTCATACTAAGGAACACTCTATTTCCTGTTTTTTACATATCGTTCATGGTGGATTTTCCCACTTTATGAGTTATGTTAATTCTCGGCATCTACATGAACCTCCGGTTTTTCTTAATATTCTTAAAATACTCTATGTGGTAATGGCCAATTTTTGCCCCCCCCCCCCCCCCCAAATCAAACTTTGGCGGAGGAATATATAATTATGTTTTAAATCAGGGATGTAACTGTAGACTTAAAAGCACTGCATACGTTCAAAAGCCATGACGTCATATGTTTGATATGACTCGGGGAAAATGACGTACGTTTAAATTGTCGATAGAACCTATAGAAAATGGAGTACTTTAGTATTCTGATTGCAAGTCACCGAGCGCAGGTGTGCTCAAGCTCAATATCTTGATATTATGTGTAGAATGATAATATCAATAAAGTATGTAAATATTGTTAAAAAAAATTCTTGAGCAGACCTGCGCTCTATAATTTATTTTAAAGAAATTGAGCAAATTTTCTCTATTTTTGGGAATAGTTTGTGAAGTTATAAAAACATAAATTGTCAATAACGTACTTTGAAGCTTTATTATCTCTTAATTGTGATTTTTTTTTCATACAATATATACACTTTAGCACAATTCAAGGTAACTTTCAAAAATAATATGGCTTTTCCGGGGGGAAAATATGCAAAATAATATAGTTCTTTTAATTTAAAATTGTTCACAGTCTTTATGTCTGCGATGAGCAAACATTTAATAGTTTATATAATTTATAAAGTCGCATACAACGTATCCAAAACATACTTCAATGTTTCGATGAGCAATGAATAAAAACAAAATAATGAGTTTTATTTCAATAATTTAACAATTATAAGCTAATACGACTCACCAGTTCCGGTACTGTCTAGGTTAGGATCATGTTTGTAGAAATCAGCAATAGTGTTCCTTTTGACGAGTTTCTTTCTCCTATCCCTCAGAGCTCGGTCCGCCTGGTAGGTGGTCGTCTCTAGGTCCACGGAATCCCGCCGCTTTAGGCCTATCATTCCTCTAAAAGAGAACAGATTTAATGGACACTCTGTTAGCCAGGAGCATCGTCTAGTCATTGCGACACAGAAATCGAAAAAGGTCAGTACCAATCGGACTCCATCGTAATCCAACACAAAAACAAAAATTGAGTTCTGATTTTGAGCAATCTATCATTCCTAGGACTCACTATTACAGTACAAGCATTTCCTTTCACTTTCATTGAACGGTATGATAGGTTTCATATGTGTTTGTTTCAGAATTACGATATTCCAACAATAATTGAAATGGATAAATCGAGGAAAATATTATTTATCCAATGAAAAACTGCTTTAGACATGTTATTCTATTTCTTCGATTAATTTGCTGAATAATGTGATAATTGAAGTGATTATTGCATTATCAGTGGGCTTCCTAGCATTTGCTTTCTTATTTTAGTTTGGAAATCATGTTTTGTGTCAATCTATCGCCTAAGTTGATAGTTAAAAATAGATCAGGCTACATTGTATAAACACAAAATAGATGAACGAATGAAAATAAAAAGATCCTATTTGTAAGACACAACATGACTATCTGTAGATTCCAATTTGGCTTAACAAAAGCAAAAGAAAATCTACAAGTAGCCCTGTTACAACGCACTTTGAAAAATTACGAACTTTTAAAAAAAATTTCAAAGTGCGTTAAATTATGGACCAAGTCAACGCACTTTGAAAAAATAAAATTTCTTTTCAAAGTGCATTAAAAATAAATAAAATATTAAGAAATTCCACGAACTTTTGGATCAACCCTCGTAGGTACATATCATAAAGTCCAGAAATTATTCATTTATTTGTTCAACCTTTCAAATAAGAATTAACGAAAGTCTAAAAAAAATTGTAAAAGGTGAAAAGAACGGCATCTTACCATCCAAACTTGATCAATTTTATACTGATAAAAATTTCAAAAAGGTGAATGGGGGGGGGGGGCATATTTTTAGAAAAAATATTTTCGTGATATTTTGGGAAAAAATTGTGATATATCGTTATATGAAATTTTTGGCGATACCCATCCCTATATAAAATTACCTCAAACTTCAAAACCTTTTTCAGGGGTTGGGGTGGTCTATTTTCATAAGGTATATGACTTCTTGACATTTTAATGAGTCCTGGGGAATGGGTTTATGGACATTACATACCGGTAGAACCTTTTTACTCCAAAAATCTCAGAGAGGGGGCTCAGCCCCCTCCCCGAAATATCTTCCTTTATAGCAATGCACATATACGGGCCATTCATATCTATAGTTAAGTATAACCTGAACGAAGTCTTAAAAGTCAGATCCCCCCATTGCTTTTATTTGAAACGTTAAAGATATAAAAGGAAAAAAAATTAAAACCCACTAAAGATGCCATGGAATCCCTAAAAATGCATTAATGATGATTATCTTGAAACTGGAAATGGTTCTTCTTCTATAAATGTTAACCTCAATATAGTATTCAAATGTTTCTCGCTGTATTTAATATTATGTTCATTGCTAGTTTTTATATTCTTTCGGATTTATTTTGTAATTGTTTGTGTGCTGGGGGGATATCACATTGTTAATTAAGCTCTTGACACTTTGAAGTAAACATTGCAGGTCTTCCGGATGAGACCGTTTCATGTTATATATAGGCGTTGGCATGCTTAAGAATTCTCACTGCTCAATGGCCCTAAGCGCCGAGTAAAAGTACAAATTTGAAACCCTTCGGTATATGGTGAAGTATTTATTTAAGTAAAAGTTCTTAAGCGGGGAGTAAAATAACATACAATCAACCGATCTGGATCCTTTGAATGAGTCCTTTAAAACGAGGTCCGAGTAAAGGACAAAATTTGCAGCTCTCCACTTGCAAGTGCATGGTTGCGTCTCCTCAATAGTGAAAAATTCTCGAGAGGGATGTTAAACAATAATCAAACAAACTAGCGTTTACTTATTTATCTATGGCATAGAGTCTTTCTTGTGACAATTAAAATTTATATACAGTTTTAAATGATAAATTCTACTTACTGTGATAGGAAAATAGTATTTTAAATAACGTTTCCTATGTACATGTATGCATGTGTATTTTGGATAATTTTCATTTAAGTAAAAAGTTCTCGAGCTTGAGCAGGGTGAAAAACAACATACAATCAATCGATCTGGGCCCTTTGGATGAAACCTATAAACAGAGGTCCCACGAAAAAAATCCCTCAGTCTGCTGTAATTTGGATAAGTCGAAAATATTAAGCTGAAATGCACGAATCTATTATATAATAGGATATGTTTTAAAAATATATATGAAAATCTTACAATGCGGCCTATTTCAACGATTTCCCATAAAATTAAATCCCTTGTGTGACCCTACTTGGCTCCGGGGTAATGTTAAGAACTGACCAGAAGCCAAATATGAATCAAAGTGATTCATAATGTTTAAAAAATATATTTACAAATTACATGTACAATAAAATAAACTGTACATAATGAGCACCATTGCAATACTGAATACACACACACACAGGTCAAGAATAAGGCTATCTTTAGAATAATGCTTGTTTAATGCAAATAAACAATTTAATAAACAAATAATGCTTCTCCAGACTCAGGGTAAAATTATTTGGAAAAACCCTTTTCCAGAAAATTTCAACATATCTGTTGACGAGATAAGAGGGATACAAAGTATCTTGTCCTGGAATGTAAAGTTTTGAGACAGGCCATTTTAGTCAGTCAGTCGGGAACGGGCAACCAAACATTTTTTTAAGATGTTCAAATCTATATTACATGTATTTTTACTAGCAAAGTAGATCTCACCAATAGAATCAACATTCTGAAGAAGAAAATAATCTTTAAACAAAGTCAAACAACAAAAGTTTTCAATGTAACTTTCAGCTAATAAAATATTTTTATGTTGCAATAAAATCACTAACGACACTCCATAGATTATTTCCCCAAATGTTTCAAACATCTAGTAAAGGAGAAGTTAACACTACATTTAGACGTATATAAAATTCTCAATCTTAATTATATCTTCAGTAAATAGGTGAAATTTAAACCCTGGAGTGTATACAAAATGAATTATTAATTTTATTATGCTTGTTTAAAATGAAAAGAGGTTTGTTTTCAGTGGATTAATTGTCTCCCTTATTGCATATGGTAGCACATTTCTGCAATATATATTTTTTTCAAACTAGTATATATTTATTTCCAAAACAGACATATTTCGCCATTATAAATATTTTTCTAGAGTTTTTATATGTAAATTAGAATATCATTTACTAATTATAAATAAAGGAAAAAATTCTGTTGCAATTCACTGAAGGTTTATGACTGAACTAAAAGACCCCAAAACGTTAACGTTAAGTTTGCAGTCATCCTTTATCGAAACACTTCCATTGTTCCATGTATACATTTTTTATTTATCTGAATGAACAGAATTTTCAATGAATTTTACCTTGCCTAACTCATCATTTCTTGTCAATTCCAACCAGCTCTCGTTCTTGATGAAGATGAGCCAGGGAACCAGTCAAATCTAAATATCCTTAATGTTCATGAATATTTAAAACGTATTGGAACTTACCGATATCGTAATAATACTTGGAATAATAAATACGAGAGACATTCAATAAATAGTGATACTTCTTCAATAAAGTAAGAAATAACATATGAATCTTTTATATTTTATTTTCATCCCTTCAAAATAATTACCCTTTACTTCAACACATCTTTGATGTCATTTTATCCAGCTTTGGAAGGCGCCTCTATACTCCGAAAGAGGTATACCCTTTAGACACTGATACACAGCTGAACCCAATGCAGAACGAGAAAAAAACGGCTTCCAGATAGCATCTATTTCAATTTAGGGAATAAGAAAGTCACATGGGGATAAATCTGGTGAATAAGGGAGGTGATCCAGTTGCTGTATTCCATTTTCCAACAAAAATCTTGCGTGTACTTGCAGTGTGTGCTTGGGCATTATCATGTAAAAGCTTGATCCCCCTCATTCCTGACTTTGGTTTTCTATTTTTGCAGTGTTTTTTGTACCTCAGACAGTATCTTTTTCACGTGAAAATTTTAATAACACTTCTGCCCTTTTTTTTTTATTGGAATCTGAACAACAATCCCGTTAGAATCACAAAGATTGCATACAAAACCTTCCCTGCTGTTTTGCCGCGTTTAGTAATAGTAGGTCGTTTACTTTCTTTAAGGAGCCATATTTCTTTTCCCAGCTTTCTCACAGGTTCATAAAATATGTAGCCAAGTTTCATCCTCCGTAACAATTTCATGCACACGTCTTTTATCACATTTTCCATAAATTTTCGAGTTTTGGAGAAATCTGTAATCACTTTCTCTTTTGCTCGTCATTTAAAATGTGTGGAATCCACCTTGCCGATACTTTTCTGACTCCTAAATAGTGTTTTCAAATTTAAAAATGCTACCAAATAAAATGCTCAGCTTCTTGGCAATTTGGTTCATGTAGTTCACTCTGCCTTCTCTGTCGATAATATTTTTCATTGCTGCAACGGATTTCTCATTGATAATTGGTCTAGGCCTTCCTGACTGTTTGATATTTTCAACCGAATCCCTACCAAGTTTGAAATGCATTATCCATCGATAAACGGTTTTGATCGACACAACAGAGTTTCCATATAATGAAAAGAGTTCTTTGAAAATTTCTTTTCCCTTGATATTCATTAGAAAACGATATTTGATATACGATCTGATATTCAAAATGAACTTTAGGGACTTTCTTTCTGTCTTCATGTTAACAGCGTTCACAGAATGGATCCAAAAAGATGCTTTCTTCGAAATTTGCTTTATAAATAGGTTAAAACTACGTTTCAAATCAGAAATATGAAAGACAATAAACATTTTAAAATAAGTTCCATTTTAATTAAATGTAAAATTTAAAAGGAGTACGTGTAGTGTGACTATTGAATGACTAGCCCTCGTAGGTATTATACATTTATTTGATAAGAAATCGGTATTAGTCCAGTGTGTTTTGGTAATTAAGCAGTACAAATCAGTTTTCCCTTATAAAGTGAAAAATCAATTCAAACATAGAATTATAATAAATGAATATGATAATTTTTAAACATTGATAAACAAAATCTCATTTTGTATCGCATAATGTATTGTGCAGTGAAAAAAAAAATTTAAGTGTCAAAAAAGAACCTAAAATACACTTGTTAGACTTGAGACAAGTACAATAAGGTTATTCCATGTCAAAGTTCCACTTAGAAACTGTTGTATCTCATACGTTTCACTATTATCACATTGTCGGACGATTAAGGTACTGTACTAACAATAAATCGGTCGTTAGTGATTACCTGACAATTTATTATTGTTTTTGTGAATTGCAAAAGACTTCAACAAGGGTCATGTAGTATAATTGCACCTGTTGTCTTATTTCGATTGCTCATTTTTAGATACAAACCTCATTTGTCCAACATTAGTCAACTTATTTAATTTTATAAATTATGGCTATTACGACCTCACTTCTGGGCTGCACTTGATACCAAAAGCCAGTTAACTAGTACACTTAGTACAATTTTGTGTATAGGCTTGATGCATTCGTGGATATTATAGAAATTTGTCAGAATGCATTGATCTGTAAAACAAAATTTTGATTGGAACTCCGTGGCTTATGTTCTGAATAATTGATTGTTATGCATTAGTAAAAGCACGTTTTTTTTTTGTTTTTTTTTGTTGCTGAAACAAGGAAGTATTTCAAAATGACTGCGAAATGTAAAATCTATATAAGTTGATACTTTGTTAGGCAAACAAACACTTCAGTATACGATAGAGCGTAATACATTAGGTATGTTTTCCCTTTGTTCGCAGACTAAAACAGAATATATCAGATAAAAAATCCTTTCCGTAGTACTCTCACATCCAACAATGTCAATAAATGCTTGCCAAAGATGATGCATGAGAGCCAACTGTTCGACATGAAAGACACTAGAAATAAGAATAATATACTTAGTCTTCTAACATTAAGTAACGGTTATTCCAGGTTAACTCAAATCAGTGTAAGGAATAAGATATATCAAATTTTTGAGAAATACACATACTATATATCCATAGACACATTAATCAGAACGGAAAGTGATGCATTGACATGTACATATTACCGTAACATTTTTATATCAATTAATGTTTAATGTAAAACACCAGAAAAATTTAGAATGAAAGCACTAATTAATGTTTCAATCATTATTATCGCTTTTCTCTTTTTAGATATATTTATATATATATGAATAGTCTTGAAACCGACTTACTTGAGTAGATCAGGCTCCTCGTCTATGGATGTGGAAGGCGTCAATTCTGTAGAACGGCAGATCAGATCGCCCACATTCTGAGAGAGAAAAAAAAAATCATCGATCGTGAGACAATAATTAGAATGGATTTAAATTCATCTTTATTACATACATAACACGCAACAACAGTCTTCAGGTCATTTTTTTCCCGAGGAACTTCTGTCTGACTGTGAGTAAAAAATCGTTGATATCTGACTTGGACAGAAGTACTAGATCAAAAACCTAATCTTAATTATACACATAAATCTGGAGTATTGCCCGAAAAGCCATAAATCCAGGGGAAGAGTATAATTTGCAATGCATTTTTAATGTGTATGGAAAACAATATTAACTGGTTCTTTGTGTTAAAGTTTTTTTTTGAAGAATTATTATTTTCTGAATAGCAATAGATTTTATTTATTAAGGTATAAATTAATAAAAGCTTTTATGAATTTGGAAATTTCAAAATTGTTGTATGAATCATATTTCTTTCCTTAAGAAAGGGAAAAAAGCAACTATGAACCAGTATTCGGCTTTAAAGCGTACTTATAGCTATTTCTGACCTATATATGGAATAATGTCAGTACACCATTATAGGCACTGGAGGTCATTGATCATTTGTACGCTCAATAATGAAATAAACTTATTTCTTCTTTGTCCCCTAAGACCGTCAGACATGGTTATTATATACAAATTAACCCGGTGGGAAGACCAGTTACGATCTGTTAAATCGCCACCTCAGTAGAAATTTTTGTTCAGGAGCTCACGAGGTCTCACAATTTTGGTATTTTGAGGATTCTTTTATACTTTAATCTTTTTGTATTCCTCTCTAGAATTCAGTTGTCGTATCTCTGTTGCTATATGTATTTGAATATTATAATCTTTGTAATCTTAATATAGTTGTCGAGTTACTAAGTTGTTAAAGTAAACGTTAACGTAATATAAAAGAATGCATTTGCCTTATAATGTTTTCTAGTCATCTGCTTTTATTAGTTTCTATATGTGTAGATTTAATACTATTTATTTTCGTTCATTAAGTGTCACGTGCAAAATCCAAGATCATTTTAATACAATAAGGCCATTCCAAGTTTTTTCTAAGTTTAGCGTCCGCGTACGCATTGGTTTTTGACACCCCATATGAGAAAAAACACACAACAACAGGAGTCCTGAAATTGATAAATTTAGTCGAAATTTTTGAATTTTGTAAATTTCTCCAAATAATTCTGTACAGTAAGTTATATTGGGTGTATTGTAAGCATTTAATCCGTTGTTTTTGCTTAAGAATAGATATTTCTTCCATTAACGCAGTTTAGTTAGTTTAAATCATTTGAATGACGTAATTTTTATGACTTTTAAGCTTGTGTTTTCTGTTTTGGCTTGTATGTTTTTTGCGAATAGGTAGGTAGGTTTTTGAAAGATGAGTGGAAGCTAAACAGAGAAAGAACTTGGAATGGCCTAAAATAGTTTTACAAAGCTTAAGGAAAAGTTAGGAGAAAATATCTAAAGTTAGTTCGCATGTGGAATTACTGAACACTATTGGAAAAGTTATGTTAGGCTTTTATATACTGGAAACATCTAATTGAACAATAAACCTCAACATTAATCAGCTGGGTTTTAGCTCTGTCCAACTGCCTTTCTGTTTATCTGTCTGTTTGTCTGCAAAAACTTTATTCTTGTTCCCAACTGTATTTTTTGTGACAAGACCTTTCTTTTGGTATCAAAGTAATTGACATTTGGACCTTGACCCTAGAGTTTAACATACTTTTGAAAAAATTTACCAAATTTTAGCCCTGGTCATTTTGAACAGTTAGCACTAGATCTATTATATTTAATGTATATGTTTATCATGACAAGACCTTTCCATGAATAAAAGAAGTGTATTTTATTCCTTTACTTTTGAGTTTGACGTACTTCTAAAATATTTAAACGGACAATGGTCAATACTGTTAGTACATGTACAAGAGCCTCTTTATTTTACTGATGAAATATATGGAGAATAATACATACCCTTTTCCATATCACATCCTGTATCAGCCCGAGACACCAATATCAGCCAGAGGGCCGAAGGCCCGAGGGCTGATATTGGTCGAGGGCTGATACAGGTTGTGATGTGGAAAAGGGTATGTTTTATTATATTTATTACATACTTAGTAATAAAATACAGCATGCATTAAGTTGAGAAGAAAATAAGTGAATAATCATGCATGGACTTCTTTCATACATATACATGATCTATTGTCTCATATGATTTGGGTTTGTTTCTACTCCTATTTCAATGCACTCGATCCGTAATTTGAAAATAATCTATTACATGTATTTGTAAATTAAGATTAACTTTATTTTCAAAAAGTTAAAATTAAAGAGAATATGAACCCGCCAAAAATTGTGTATGATCACAAGTACTGTTTTTGTGGTTTAATTTACTAAGGGTGTGATATTGACGTCACAGTAGCGTATCAGCCCTGCAGGACTGATATGGATTTGCAGGGCTGATATAGGTTATCAGCCCCGCAAATCCATATCAGCCCTGCAGGGCTGATACGGCTATTGTGACGTCAGCTATATCGTATATGCAAAAAACCTGTATTTATTACTAAGTGTGTAATAAATGGATATAACGAACAGTATTCAAGCTCAAAAGTCCATAAAACATTTAAAAATAGGATCAGAGGAAACACGAACCTCCAAAACATCAGAGGTAAGATCAGGTGTCATGAAGGAGTAAGCCTCCTCCGCCGTGCCGTGTGTTTGTCATGATTGGAAAATAACGGGAGAAAATCCGTCAACAATTCAGTGTGAGAATAATGGCCTAACAACAAGTATTGAGAAAACGTCAGTCAGCATTTGACTTAACGATAAATTGTATTAGCTTAAAAGGTTATTGAATCGACCATAGAATTTTCTTGTGGCAAGGCCTTTCGATGGATTTAAACAATTTTGAACTTTTGACGTTTACCCTGATCTACTTTTGAAATTAAAAAAACGTTGCCATTACTTTTGCACAGTTTGATCTAAGGCTTTAATATTTGACTTTTTTCTGACCCTATAATCTTGACTTTTAGAGTTTTACCAACATTTAAAAGCTTTGATCGTGCCCATACCTTTTGTTTGACTTGTGCTGGGTTTTTGATATTTCACAGGTTTTTTTTAATGATACAAGTCTTTTTGGGGGTTATTATTTTTTTTACTTTGATATTTCCCTGTTTATGAGAATAAACGTTCGTTTTGACCAAAAACTTCAATTTGGTGGTTTCAGTGTTTCTCAAAACATTTTGTTTGGAAATGGTATCTAGTAAATGTTCTACCAAATCTGTCTAATTTTAGGTTGATACGTAGCAGGAGCTAATATGTGCTCTACCAACCATCTCTGCTTATCTAAGGTAATGATACAAAGTGGGATCTAGTCAATGTTTTAATAATCATTTTCCAAACATAGTAGTATGTAGCAAGTGTTAAACCCAGTCTCTGTAAGTACATCATTTTAGCATTTTTAAATGCTTAAAAAGATATTGTAAATGTTATTTCGAGTCTTTTCCTTACTTTTCGAATATGAAAGATAACTGGATTGAGAAAATGTTATACTAAACATCTCCCTTTACTCGTATTTACAAAATATATTATAGTACTCCATATTTGTCAGTGATGTTTAATGTACATAGATTCAATAAAGCTTAGCATGATCTAGATAGAAATATTTCTAGGCAAGTGTATGGTGTGGCAAAGGTTGCAATATTTGATCTGATATTTTCTATTAATTTTGTAGTCTTATATTTTTGTTATTTTTCATGGTGATTTTAATTTATTTTCCATATTCATCTTTTTCTTCAATATTTCTTCTATTGTCTATTTACAGGTTTCAATTCTTTTCATGATTTTTTTCAAATTTGTATATTCTACAATTTTTTATTTGTGTTTTTTATTTAAAGTTTATATTGTATAATTTTCTAAAGTATTTTTAATATAAAAATATGATATGAGATATCAAAAAATATCCAATGAGTCATATTCACAGGATGAATGGGTCAACATGGGATAAACAGTTATATAAAGAGTTAATCATGATGTACAGTACGTATACATTGTTGGCTGAACATGTTGTTTATACATGTATTGGGTATTTTCCTATATGATCAGTCGCCCGCATGGCTCAGTAGTTAGAGCACTTGCTCTAGAATTGCGAAGTAAGGAGTTGATCCTTATGTCGCGGGTTAGAATCTCACTGTGGCAAGTGGAGACCGGTCCTTCGGATGAGACCGTATAAACCGAGGTCCCGTGTAGCAGTAGGTGCTGGCACGAAAAGATTCCTCACTGCTCAATGACCTTAAGTGCCGAACATAGGACAATATTTGTAGTCCTTCACCGGAAAGTGGTGGCGTCTCCATATGAGTGAAAAATTCTCGAAAGGGACGTTAAACAACATACAATCAATCAATCATATATGATCACTCATAAGCTTTAGTTCATGTTTGTTTATTTTTAAAGGGGATCTAATACCGTAAAAATATATTATAGCAAATATATTCAAATTTCAAGATAAGTATAAAATTTGTGCAATCTTAGCAATAAGAAAGACTTTGTTATTACATATAGTATTACGTTCGTGAGAAAAACAATATGAGCAATCATATCCGCAGAGTTCAAACGTACGTGCGATTGACATTTAACCTACCGATGTATGTAAATTAAATATTGAACAAAAGCTGCAATGGATGTAGGACATTTTTACTGATCCTACGGATCTCCATATAAATTACTTTTGGATATATCTGTGATGCTTAAAAATAGAACGCGTTCGATGTGTGCAGACAACAACTTCAGTTTATGATGTAATGGAAACGGGATTTTTTTTTATTTGTGTTTCCTGCCTTGCTAACAGTACTATGGTGTTTTTATAAAAGATATATTTTTATAGGTCGGCCACTGCTCATTATCTTCACCTTTTGACAGCATTAAATAATTTTATCTTTCCTTTTTGCTATATTTTGTGTTTCTTGAACGAATTTAATAATAAATGCATATAAATTAATACTAATGAATTTTCTCATTTAAAACAAACACATAAATGGAATTCTGGCTATATGCTGTTGTCTACACCTCTTGTTTGAATTTTTTTTTATCTTTGAAATACACCTGACGAAAAGATGTTTTTAAATGATTCATCACTTACGATTAATTAAATTAATATTTTACTAGGTGATTGTTTAAAAAAAATACTTCGTAAATATAATAAATGTACTTTTTTAAAGATGACATACTGTCCTGATAAGACATAAAAAATTGTTTAAGAGAATATAAAAATTATCTTAGAAATAAAAACCACTCTGACACATTTAATATTCTGAGACAAAAGAATTTTTCTACAGGATATAAAAGGCTGCTTTTTCATTTAGAAAATATATGTTGTCTGCCAAAGAGAAAACACATAGAAAAATCAATATTTCTTATTGCGTCTCACATTTTTGTGACATTTCGATATCTGTGGAAACTTAATTACGTGGCTACAATCCGCTTAAATAATTTTATAATTTTATTAAAATAAAATTCATTTTTTTCTTTCATCGACTTTTGCTCTCCAGAAGAGACTAAAAGTACATTTTCAATTTTTTTTAAACACTCTAGAAACCTTTCCCCCTCAATAATCATTCTTCTTTAAACATATTTAAAAAAAAAATTCCATACAAAAATTGTTTGTTTATGTCTCTCTGTCCAAACTACAGTCCTACTACAAATTGTTTGGTTTTGTCTCTCTGTCCAAAGTACAGTTCTACTACAAAGTACACAGAAGATAAGCAGAATATCCAATACATTGTGGCAACACAAATTATAATAATACAATATAGAGTATTTCCTTTTCTTCTCAAAAATTACCCGCTATTTACCATTTAGATGACAAAATGGCTCACATCTGCCTTATCTTTATAGGGACAATGTCAAATAACAATGGATTGTAAGACCTTTCAAAGGGTACATTATAATCATGAGAGATATTGCAGATCTGAAATAGTTTTTTTTCGGTATTTTTTTTTAGTTTTTTCACACAAGCAAACATTTTTCCCAAGCCAAAATTTCGTCTAGCCAAAAATACATGAATTAATAAATGATGATGGGTATTCTGATTTTGGTCCTGAATAAGTAATTACACTGCCGGCAGTGGCAAAATGGGCGAAAATAAAAATGAAACAAACAGAAACAATGCTTTTCGACATACTGTATATACATATATAGAAATACTATAACAATTTGTTTATCATAAGACCTTATAGGGAATTCTACTACGTTTATTGCCGAGATCAAAGAAATGCTGCGGACATTATTCTCCAATAAATCACGAACGTCATCAAAAAATTATCAGCTCAGAAACACGTATCAAAACTGTACATTTTAAATGCATATTTGACTGTAGAATGAAATACTTGTTTAGACAACATCGATATGTCGTCTTTTGCAGTCTACACACTGTACATTGCAAAACGTTGCTGATGATTGTCGGTTTTTATAGTTAAGCGGGGTTGTTCCATGGACCTCCCTATGCAATTTTAGTCCTATTTTTAAGCAATAAAATAGAAACATGATTTTGTAATTCAATTTATATGTGTAACGAACAAATTTGTAATTAACAAATGCTATTTTTAATCAACGAAGGCTCAAATCGTCTGCATCCACACACAGGTAAGAAAACAAATTTTCTCTGTGGTGTAAAATGGCACAGCAAAATCGAGACTTGGTAACCTAATTCGTTTCTCTATAGAGGATACGATCAGCCGTATTTTATAGGTCTTTGTAGAACAGAAATAAAGTCCTTGTTGTCGTGCATGATGCAGGATTTCGGTCTCGAAATGTTGTTGAAATATAAAAGCCTCGGCTTACGCCTCGGCTTTTATCTTTCAAACAAATGCCTCGGCTTTTATCTTTCAAACAACATTTCTCGACCTCGGAGGTTCTCCTGCAACATTAAGAAAAATGCGGACAATATTTCTTTACTATTAATTCATTTAAAACTGCTTTTAATCAATAAATTATCATAAAGATATGACTGATCTTCCACTCTTTTCTTGCCAGGAAAACTTGATAATAAAAAAAATCGGTTAGATTTTTCAAGTCCATTTCCCTATAAATAAGATCAATTATAAATGTTTAATATCTTACTAATAATTGAAAATCTTAAGTTCCTATCCAAGATGACAAAGACCTTCTACTCACTTGTAACTGATATCTTACCGCTGTATTGAATTTATTGATCTTAGGGGATCAGTAACTGAAAAGATCTCACATTTGTCACGAAAAGCCGAGATCTTCTTATCAATTGAAAATAATTCTTTTCTTTGTATCAAAGATGCCTGGTCTATTCTCCCTTCGGAATTTTTACCTTTGTTTCAAAGATGCCTGGTCTATTCTACCTTCAGAATTCTTACCTTGGTATCAAAGATGGCTGGTCTTCTCTCCCTTCGGAGCTGCGTGGGGGACGGGGAGTCGGGGTCACTTTCGGAGGAGATGGATGTCAGACTGGAAGAACTCAGGCGATGCTCGAGCTTAAATGGTAAATAAAACTTTTGACAATTATCAACAATCAGTGATGACGTTAACTGTTCGTCAGAGTAGGTCAGTAGTGTATAAATAGGCAATACTGTTTAAGCTTAAGATGAAAATCTACAGTTTAGTGCTCGGATGTTTATATTATTGGAAAGTTCCTTATCAAATGGTAGCTCCGGTAATTATACTTTGTTTTTATGTTCAAACAAAAGAATCAAACAGAAATGAAAGCAGCTCTTTTGACAAAACATCATTTTTTTTGTGTAAAAAATCATTTTTCATAAAAAATTCATAACAACAAGAAACAGATTTTCCCTAATTCTTCAAGCTCTAAGCAGAAGCCAAGACTTTACCTCATATTATCGAAAACAACCATGTTCAATTCAGATGTAGTGAAAGTTACACAATAATCCATATACTCCTCAAATTTTTCTACGATCTGTAATATCACAGCAATTTATATTTTGAAATTACGATGTATATATAGAGAAGTGATAATATAATTAGTCCGTAAAGCGGGATTCCTTAGGGTACAGACAGGAAGTCTTGCCAGAGAGCTTGCAATCAACCGCTCGTTAACAGATCGGGAGGAACGTAGTGACAAATTACTTCTGACTGATATCAGGAAAAAAACCTCGCGGATATACTTTTTGGATTAAGGATAAATTTCTGATAAGTGTCATAAACAGCTGATATATGTCGTTTAATTTCTCCATCACTGTGTGTATTCTTTCGTAATAACAGATGATCATGTTTGATATTGACCCCCTTAAACGTCCGAAGTTAATTCTTTAAAAAAATTAGAAGGGAAAATAATAAATCGGGGTCATAAAACTAAATAAGAGCAATTTAAATAATTAAGAACTCGGATCGATTTTTGCAAAAGTTTTTTGTTCTTTCCCCATGGTAGTTATTTATTTTAAAAGTTGAGGGGACTATTTTTATAAATTCATTATTCTCAAGCATTATAGAAAATAATTCCACAAACATTGCTACATGTTTAGTTCTCTAGTCTCCTTTTATTTGGAATAACATTTCAAAGACTTAAGGATTGAGACATCTTGTTAATAAAATAAGAATAAGATACATTTCGGTCAATTAATATGAATCTATAAATCTAATAAAGATAAACCCTGAAAATTTCGATACATAAAAAAAAAAAACATCCGTTGTCTGCTAGAATAGCTTAGTAAGGACTGAAGCAAGGATTAATGTAAGATGATTGAAGGATATGTAAATAACGAACAGTATCAAATTCAATAAAACAATACAAAATAGGAACAAATCAAACACGGGACCTCCAAAACATCAGAGGTGGGATCAGGTGCCATGGAAGAGTGAGCATCCCCTGCCGACTGGTCACACCTGCCGTGTGCTCTTTGCTATGATCGAGAAATAACGGTCTTTTCGTCTATTTGTAATTATATTTTGCAATAACTGTCCATAGATTTTCATAAAAAAAGTGTAATTTCTGTATATAACATTCCTCTTTTATGGGCGTTAACGTGCAAATAGCACTTTGAGTTAGATGCACTAAGAATATAAAATAAAATCCTTGAATCCTTCTATAAATATTATTCACAAGAAAGCTTGAGATCCATTTTTCTTCATTTTACAAAAAAAAACCCTTTCTGCTCTTTCTTAGAAAAATGTGTTTCACGCGAAATTATCACTCATGCTAATATTAAAAACAAAGTCCAGTGTAAAGAAGATCGGGAAACGATTCTGATCTTCAGGCTATTTTCTTTGGAATGTTTGTTGTTTTCTTTACAGCTATCCCTTGATTCCTACTTTTCGTTATATCCTTTTGAATTGTGCGTTTGGGCAGCTTCTGGAATGTATTTTCACGAAACGAATAAGAAATATCCAACAAACTTTCTCTATAATTAATCTTACAATAGTTAAAAGTTTTCTGACCGCTGTCTTTTAACTGCTGTTCCAATTCTGCCAGATTTTGACTTTTTAAGCTTCTTTTTTAGTAAACTTATTTTTGTGATATTTTCTCCATTTCTAAAGTGAAACTGTAAAACAATTAAT
Organism: Saccostrea cuccullata; assembly: GCF_032062105.1. Lineage (NCBI taxonomy): Eukaryota > Metazoa > Mollusca > Bivalvia > Ostreida > Ostreidae > Saccostrea > Saccostrea cuccullata. Next base: position 145,092 of record NW_026924513.1, on the reverse strand, counting down.
TTCTAAGATTTTTAGCAAATCACCGCTGTAACCTTCACTTTCGATTAAGGAATTTTTTTTTCAGTTCTGTCCTCTCCCTAGGCATCATTACTTATTTTCTGAAAAAAGATTTGCCTCTCTTTGTTCATTCAGTATGTAACACCGTGATTTATACCTTCATTCTTTAATTTTAGTTGCGTGGATAAAAAAAAAATATGTTTTATATCGTATCACATAAGATGCCTACGTCACAATGAGTTATGTCTATAAATTGTTACTCCGCTTGAATTTACTTTTATAATATGCTCAATTTGAAGCCATCTTTTAAAGGGGAAATTGGCTACACTAAAATAAAATTATAAGGAATGAAGCTTATTTTAACTATAGTATACGATATTACATAACTTGGGACAGCTTACGCTTTATTATGAACCGCCTTTCGGTTTATAAAGCGTAAATTGCCCCATATTATGTTATATATAACATATTTCGTATAACATACATGTACTTCATTCCTTAAATATTTAAAAATGTAGGTTTGCAATACTGGACAAGTGAGAATAATTTGATACATTGGGATATTTACATAATTTTCACAGAAAGCTCGGCAACACACTGCAGATGTTATTTAGAATACTAGTATTTCTAAGACCCATAATAACACCCATAAAACTACGATCAGTTTACAGTTTTTGAATGTGTTCCTCTGATTTGTTGATTAATTATGCAGTTCTGTGTAAAAAAGATGGTTTTATTTCATGATGAATACCAGGCATTTTGGCAAGCTTTAAGGTTAGTTATGATTTTCTGACACAACAGAAATTCCCTAATGTTATTATCTAAAACATATGGTTCATATTTAGATATTTTTATAGAAAAAGATGTTCATGGTAATCTAACAACCAAACTCCCAACCAAATGATAAATGTGATGATTTACTAACTTAAAATAATAATTATAGTCAACTTTCCTTACTAATGCAGCAATATACCTCCCTCAACTGCATACAGAGTTTATATATCTTAGTTGATTCGATACGTAAGAGCATGCTCTACGGATGAACAATTTTTTAAAAGAGATGAATTATTGACAAACAAGTTGCTGAAACAAGAATACCAGCAGTCTCGTTTAAAGTTATCATTTCGTAAATTCTATGGTTTATACAATGACCTTGACAGCAAATACAATTTATCATTGAGTCAAATGCTGACTTGCTTTTTCATGCTAATTAATAATCCATTATTTATACACTGAATTGACGACGTTTTTTTTCGTTATCTCTCGATCATGACAAAAGGAACACGGCGGATGTGACCGGTCGACAGGGGATGCTTGCTACTCAGTGGCACCTGATCCCACCTCTGATGTTTTGGAGGTCCGTGTTTGCTTTGCTCCTATTTGTATTGTTTTATGGACTTTTGAATACTCTTAAATATTGTACGTTATCTCTATATGTTTCATATAGATATATATATATATATATATATATATATATATATATATATATATATATATATATATATATATATATATATATATATATATATATATATATATATATATATAGATATACAGGTAGCTAAAATGTATCTTAATATGCGAAGATACCGAACAGTATTTAAGCTCAAAAATGCAAACAATACAATTCAGAGGCAGAGCAAACGCGGGTCTCTTTAACATCAAAGGTGGAATCAAGTGTCATTGAGCTGTGAGCATCCCCTGCAGACCGGTCATACCCGTCGTGTGCTCCTTATCATGTATCTGTATGTAGTTGATGGCTATACTATTAATATGAAAAAAGTCAGTCTGCATTTGACTTTATGAGAGATTGTATTCGCTGATATTGTTTTGAATCCTTTAACTGAACGGTACTGTTGATATTCTTATTTCAACAATTAGTCAATATCTTTTCTCGTTTAAGAAATTATTATTTCATGCTCGAATCAATTGCAACTGAAAGGCATAAACCCCATATAAGGTGGTAAGGGTATTCTAGATCTGTTATATAAATAATTGTGCGAAGTTAACTTTAGAAAAGTTGAAATTTCATTAATTTGTTTGTTAAAAAAAAGTCCAATACACTTAACCTAAAGTCAAAAGAGTTTACTACACTTTGATATAGAACATGTATATAATACATGTAGTATTTGTTAAGAAAACCCAAGACAACATTGCAATTATTTTGAAACGTTGATAAGGATTGGGATCAACTACTTGAAAAAGTTAATAAATACTTTAAAATACATTGATAATTTTGTCAATGACTTGCAATTACAATCACATTAATTTATCAACATATTTCTCTCAATTATTTTATAGAGTGTATTTAAATACAGATTAATTACTGTTCATTATATGTAATAATTAATATTCTGCAGCATTATCGTTATGACTTTTTCATTTGAAAAATGCTGTACATTTATAAACTTTATTAAGCATTTATTTATTGAATAAACACTAGCTTGTTCCAAACAGCATTGGTATGCATCGTTATGAAAGATCTTTTCAATATGTCATTTGGCAAAAAAGCATTTGAAATGAAATTAAAAAATACCTTTTCATTTTTGATATGTACTTATTTAAATGCATTCAATTACCTTTAATTGAAAGCAAAATCAATTACAAATGCTTTCAATTATTTTGATAAAATGTAATTAAAGTAAATTATATTTACACTTTGATATGGAAACATTTATTAACATTATTTTAGATAATATTAAAAATATCTTTCTATAATATTCAAGGATATGCATATACTTGTACATGTACTAACACATTTTACATAGGGAAATATACTGGTAGAGACAATGTTCAGTTGCCTTGTATAATAAAAATCTATTGGAACTACTTATAAGTTATTTTTTTCTTGTTTCGCATTACATTCATATTTTTCGCTATTGGATGGAAAATTACAATTAGAAAATCATTAGCCACAAGTGGTTTAATCAGGGAATCTGTCAGGAAAATCAGACGTATTTATTAATTGGAAACATGATGAGACTTTCGTTTTACCTCATTACACCAAAACAGATCAATACTTAATTTTCTCTAAGATTTTCCCTCTTCTCTGATCAGAAATCTAATTAAATGTCTATCAATGCTAGAACCAGCAGCATATTTAAATGTACTTTTTTCGATTCGACTCATTTCTCTTGATTTTAAGGTAAATAGCGAACATATAAAGCCTCTGGCGCATGGTGACACCACTTAGTATGCAAAATGCTTTTATACAGTATTTATGAAAAATGACTTTCAAGCCAGAATACAGCGTTATATCAATAATTTCCTGTTCTTTTATAGAGTTGTTTGTACAAATTTGGATCGTTTATCACTTAATCGAAACATACCGGTATACCACTGCAAAATGTTAATAATTTAACTTATTAGCAGCAGTATTTCTCTGTTATGCTTATAATTACTTTACTAATTGCAATTTAAGGAGACAATGAATTTCATTTTATTTTTTTTTCTTAAAGAAAGATACTTATCTGATTCTACGAGATTTACAAAGTACCTGAATCAAACTTGACAGAAAAAACGAGAGCATCTGACTAACTATAATATTTCAAATTTAGATATTTAATGAGAAAATAAGACGTACATTTTGTATAATCTAACGACATAAATTATGCTAAACCTGACGAATTCAAAACATCTACATAAACTTTCCTAGCATGTACAGCAATATGCCCTTAACACCTGCAAAAGGGGTTTACACGTACGTTTCCCGTTGATTCGATACACAAGAGCATAATTTACATAGAAATAATTTTCAAAACGAGGCTCGGTATTGACAAACAATTTGAAAAAAATATTACGTATATCAACAGAACTGTCGTATAAAGTGGTCATTCTCATGTTCTGTAAACGATACGGTTACCTTTTCAGGAAATACAATCTATCACTCAAATTCTGACTGATTTTTTTGTCACGATGACGTGTTCACGGATTTTTCATTCTGTCCGATCTGGACTGGAATTACACAGTGTATGTGACCGGTCTACGGGTATGATTTCTCATCTATGGTACCTGATCCTACCTCTAATGTTTTACAACTGTTAGATAATTGTTTTCTATCTCTCATTGTATGCATTTTTTTTGTACAAAGATATATATTGATTAAAAGAAAACACGTTCTTTATATACATAATTAAGATTTCTAAAAAGCAATTTAACCTTGAGGAAAGATATTTTTATTAGTTTCAAAAGATATGCTTACGTATTATAAAAAGAACGGCTTTCCTCTAATTTTCATCTGGCTGTTTCGTTAAATTGAAAAGAAGATTCGTAAAATCACAGAGGCTGCACTGAAGCTACTTTCAAAGAAAGACAGACATGATATAACCAGCTTTAGTGTCATTCTATGTATCAAAAGCCGAAGCTTACTGGACTAGAATACTTGTTTTAATTCAGCATTAGCTATTGATTATATTCTACAAGAAAGATACATATATATGATTCGTATGATCCAACAAAAGATAATAAATCCGTTTTGCAAGATGCTCTGTTATTGGTTCTCACATTTATATAATTGAACCGGTTTCCGTTAAGCCCTCGGCATGTCATTTATTTTGTATCAAGGAATCTCTTATGCTTCTTTAATGGCAAAAAGTTCCTCCACAGAATGAAATGTTTGGTTTGTTGGCGATAAAAAAAGATCGATTGCCAAAAGCATTATAGGTAGGCAAACTTTAAATAAAATTGTTTTCAGATTCATTCAAATTCATTAAAATTAAATTATAGAAAATGTCCTTTGCACATTTTTTTGTGATATTGCATATAGCTCTTACAAATCAATTTTATTTGTTTTTAAACTTTTCATTTATTAACAGAATATTATGAAAACTTAGGATAAGTTATTGACCTTTGACTTTCTTGTTCATTTTAATGCAGTTCCTTTGGAAAGCTAAGGTTATGAGAGTTCGAGGGCTCTACCGACTGAGCAACCGATAATCAACGGTGAGGGTGATAATCAAATAAAAGGTTTTGTTAAAATGTGTCTCATACCATTGGAAAATTCACTATCAATTAAGATTTCAACAAAAATCACCTTTTCCTGAATGTAATAACGGTTTGATCATATATTTTTTTTTACAAATTGTTCGATTATATATCATACATTGTTTTAAATATGGACGAAATAAACCGTGGCCCATCTCAAAAATCCAGTTAATGATCCTCTCTAATATTTCTACTGCGCCATAAATTTTATATCATTGTCGATTATTTTTTGCTTTCAGAAACTCTTCGTGAAAACCATGATCTAATGTAAACATTCGACTGCGAGACTTTATACATCATCGAGTCCTTGAGACTGGATTACAGGCACCTGCTGGGGAATTAACTATTGTTATTACAATCACTTTATCTGTGTTCCATTCACTGTATCAGAATTTTAATTATATTGAACATTTCGGAGACAAAGAAGATAACTGAAGTGGAGTTTGTTCACTCTGTATAAGTACAGTCATTTGCTTGCTAATCACTTAATGAAAAAATACCAATGTACAGGAAAATGATCAAAGATAATGAAGATTATAAATTGCGTCTTGTACCCTTGTACCTCAGAGTCTTGACTTAAGTAACTGTAGAAATTGACTTTTCTTGTTAATATCTATGAAAGCATGTCCTCTCAGTGTCTCGCTATGCAAAAATTGAGTATCTGTGTTTATCCATAGAACAATATTTACATTCCGTGTATTTTTCCTCATGAAATTCGTTAGAAATCCACGACATTCAAATTTCTATAACACTACTGAAGGCAAGCGTTTTTATAACTGTGTAAATATAGGTATGGGGTCAAGAGGTCATAGATGTGCGTTTGGATAAACGTTCGACGTAATTTCTCTGTGACGTCATAAAGGGTCGACGCGCGTTTAGTGGATTACATACATGCCGTTGGGTTTACAAAAATTAACGCATTTCACACGTTAAAAGTAACAATCAGGCAAATATAAAGTATGAATAAGTCACAAATGTAAATATAAGTAATAAGGTATCATTTTTTGAAAACAGTATTATCCATTAAACATTACAAAATAGATGTAAAACGGGTTGGCACATGATCAAATCTTCCATAAAGCCCTTCGGGCTTTATGGGATTTCAGTTAACAATTCAGCGTGACCAACAATTCGTTTTACATCTCAATTTAAAAAATAAAAAATGATACCTTATTTCTTAATTAAAGATATTGTCAGAATAAATTTTTTTTAAGTCGCAAGACTGCAAGATCAAGTTTAAAAAAGGTCAATGTTCTGGGCAAAGGAATGGTCTAATTACTAAGAATACAAATGTAGAGCATAAAGTTGTTGGTTTTTTTTCAAAAATTATATCAAAATTTGATGAATGATTTTGTGAGTATACCTGCAAGATGAAGGTCAAAAGGTCAATATATCTGCCAAAAGAAGCGTCTTATCACATACAATACATTGATGATCTAATTATGTCTCCGCATAAACGTTTATACAACTTCCAAACGCTGACCATGCCAAATATCTCCACTTCACCATAACTGATGATAGTAAAAGATCGCAGTTTAGATTTATTTAATATTTAGTCACTGAAAATATGTTCGCACTATTAATGATAGCAATTAGAACAGCATTTCGAACTAATGTTATTATTGAGTCCGTAATAGTATTTCTGAAACACCAATATTTTAGAGATTCTTTTTATTCCCTCTTTCGCATAGATCACCTAATATAACATTTATTGCCACAAACAGATAAGGTTGGAAATACATTTTTTTTAATCTCCAAATATTAAAATTTTTACTAACATTTTATAAGTTTACATGTATGTCATATAATATAAAGTAATACTAAACTCCTGAAAGTGGACATTAAAGCGAAATTTCTATTTTTTAATACCGTGGTTCCATTGTTTTCTAAATGTATATGCTTCAGAGTATAATAGAGATTATAAGACCTCTCGTCTGAGACTATTTAGATCCGCCCCACTGATGCTTACCTTTCCGTCATCAGAAGTTAGATCCCCAGAATCCTCATATTCTGAACCTCCGGGTCCTAATGAACCCTCCTTTTTCTTTCTTATTCTTAACAATGAACTCATATCGGTGATATATACCCCCTGTTCTTCGACAATGTCTAACTTTCATCACCCATGGAACACAACGTTGCCTATATTGTAGATCCGTTGCCAAATAACTGTCTCAGACCAAGCTAGCTTCCATCTGAATGAATTCACGATGACTTTAATTGAATAAGAGCGAGGTGTTTCCTCGACATGCACGGAAACCGCTTAATCCAATTCCAGCATTCAGAGTGTCAGGGTTCAGTATCAATTCTTTTCGTCTTATCCGTCAAAAGTCCAAATGATTAGCCAACAGAAAAATAGACACCAAAAAGTCTCTAAATGAAATAAATTTTTCCCTTTTTCATAAGTTTTCAGTTTTCCTCATTTTATGCATTTTCCGGCAAAGTACGATCAATTGCTTTTTCCCTTTCTTAACGAAATCTTGTTTAAGCACTATTTGATGAAAACTTCTTCAACCGTCGGCTAGACCTGCATGGGCTTCTTCATTGCGTTATTTTATAGTGGTACTAAAGTGAGGGAGAATTGGAGAGAGGATGTATCATTATCGTCGTGTCGGATACTGCACCTTTTCTCTTGTCTAATGACAATTGATTGAATTGCCCCCATTCTGTGACGGCGCTGCGGTAATATTTAGCAGTTATAAACAGCTATCATTAAATCTCTGAAAGACATGGCCCTGATCTTCCATTTCACCTAATGGAGTATTGTAACACTTGATTGCTTGTTTACGATGGTGTTGCACACCACGACAGTGTATTTATGTAGATCTTTTTTTTTAAATAAAAGGCATGCTCTTATTTCAATATTGATCTAATAGGGGCCATTACATTGTCTTTGTGATGGACGATAAGAACAATGTTTTGTTCAATTGACCTATTTAATGTTTTCGATGGAAAGCGTACACTATTTGATTCTGGTTGTCCCTGTTTAAATCTTGATTGCAATTGTTTTTATCAAATTTAACAAATACTCTCATTGACTGGTCCTGTAAAACTGTAGTAGTCTGACTAGTCGATCGGGCAACGAGGAACGCTTTAAATGAAAAGACCAAAATGCTTCACAAATGTTAAATTTTATACATAATTATTATGTATTGTCATTTGTGGGAGTATATCGAAGAGATATATATAGATAAAGGGTATATCGCTGCATAAGTAAGGGAAATGGACAATTAAAAAGTTAAAATCATCACGCTTATGATGAAGGTTTTATAGTTGGTTACTATCAACGTCTGTTTTATAGTGAAAAATCCACATATGAAAACAAATATGCCAGGCTTTGTGATATCTTTTATTTCACGCTCAATGGGATGTATCGTATCCAGGCAAGAATGAAAAAAAACATAGTTAATTGACAAATTGTCTACTATATACATAAATGTAAAGTTGAATGCAAAATGAATAAACGTTGACTCCTGATTTTGAAAAAAAAAATCCGTTTAAATTGAACAAAAAATAGGTGTGCTAATAATTGAGCGCAATTGATATAATTGGAAATTCCAATAGATTGTTTGAAGACCTGGACTCCAAAAACCACGTTGATATTGTCATTCAGAAAATCCAGCATCTTTTATATATCAACTTAAGACTACTTGTGTGTATTATCAGAATGTTTTTAACAAAATAGTTTTCAAATGATCGATGACAAGGTATATAATTAAACGAGTTTCATTTTTATTGAAAAAACAGTTGTCAATGATATCAAATTCCTGGACATTAATTTATCGTTTGAATAAATGTAAATAAAGTTTAGAAGCCTAGAGTTTTTATGTTGTTGATGTTAGTAAAATCTTTTGATTTCAAATTTTCCAAAAATGCTTAGAGTTTTTTAGTATCTACGCTTTTTGAATGTATTGACAGCACTCTTGCATCTTCTCCTTCACTACTATTAATGTCTTAGTGAGGGTTTAAGTAGAGGACTTGGTAGAACATTTACTGGAACCAACTGTGTATCTTTGTTTGTAAGAATGTTTATGATGTTTCGAAATCCAACTAATATAGAAATAAAATTCAGACAGATTGTTTGTTTGGGTATATTTAAAATATTCAAAACTGACATATGATTTTGAAGAATTTCCTCCTTAGAGAGAAAACAATGGGAATAAGTTGGATTGTCACATGTAGAATTGAATCCTAGTTTCTCTACAATACAAAAAAAAAATAATGAGCCTTTTAAAAGGGATCACTGATTATGTAATTTATCTATTATTTTCACTTTTAAATTATTGGTCACAAAAGGAAAGTTGGATTTCATTTTGCCCCTTAATCGATTAATGCATCCTAAAGTAAAAGTCCAAAGTCTTCTACTTTTTTGGAGCCAAAAAGAGTAGGGGAGGGGGGGGGTATTGAGTGAAAACAAGGAGGTGACAATGCTCACCGCTGTACTTTGAAAATCTGCAATTTATTTTGACTTTTGCCGAGGGCAACATCATGCACATGCAACAATAAAAGAGCTTTGCTACAAGTTTAATTTGTATATCTTATGTATTGCTTTTTCAAGTCATGGCAAATTTTGTATTTCTTATTTTTATAAATGTATTTAAATGAAGCAGAAGTTTTCCAACATTTTGTACATGAAAAGAAGAAAACACTTGCTGTGGCCTTCAACTCGACATTTAGATGTATATCGACATCGTATTGTCAATTAACAATGATTTTTTTTTTCATCCTTACTTCGATACGATATATACCAGTGAGGTTGAGATAAAATATACCACAGAGTCTGACACATCTCTCTCATATTTAGATATTTTAATCGAAAAAGACGTTAATGGAAATCTAACAACCAAGCTCTATGGCAGCTTCCCTTACTTATGTACATGTAGCAATATACCACATACGGGGTTTATATATTGAGTTTATATATCTCTGTTGATTCGATACGCAACAGCATGTTCTCTATATGTACAATATCTTAAACGGGGTAAATTATTGACAAAGTTGATGAAACAAGAATATAAGCAGTCTTACTTAAAGTCATCATTTCGAAAGTTCTTTGGTCGATACGATACAATGACCTTGTCAGCAAATACTATTTATTATTGAGTTAAATGTTGACTGACGTTTTTCATACTTATTGTTAATCCATTATTTACACATTGAATCGACGACGGATTTTTCGGTTATTTTTCGATCCTGACAAGGAGCACAAGGCGGGTGTGACCGGTCGACAGGGGATGCTCACTCCTCTATGGCACCTGATCCAAACTCAGATGCTTCGGATGTCCGTGTTACTCTGCTCCTATTTTGTATTTTTTATTGGACTTTTGAGCTTCAATACTGTTCGTTATCTCCATATATTTCATCTTTCCATGCAAAGTAGCACTGTTTTTCTGTGGTATTACATTTTAGTTAGTAATTGAGTTTCCCTATGTAACCACGTTGCATAGAGAATATGTTCAGGCGCTGAGACAGGGCTTGACAGTAAATGCACGCTTTCCATGTTTTTCCGTCCAAACCTTTTCATTTTTTCAAAAATCTGGAAACTGCCTACATGTGGGATATTGATCTCCATAATCATTTATATCGCTTATTACCCTGTTTTTTATCTTCGCCTTTTTAATTTGAAATATTCTTTTGCTAAATTTTTAAGTTATTTACAGGCTTCTATGCAGTTTCGCATTCCAGTTGTTTTACTTACTTTCTTTCCTATGAAAGAAAATATTTCACAAAAAGGATACATGTACTTGCATAAAATCATAAATCATAAAAACACATTCAACCAATTATTTTTCTACAAAGACAATGTTGCATATAAGAAGTTCAACCAACCATTACACGTGCGTTCTTGATTCAATCTTGATTCATATTTAAGGCATAGCAAACTGGATACAAACATTTCAAATGTCCCTATTCACTTATCCTTATTCTCAAATTATTTTTAAGATATAATTAAAGGATAATTGTGGGTATTTTGTAAAACTTCTTCCGAAATTAAGCCATTTTTATTGAATATGTTATTCGATAAACTTGAAAACATATATACAGTTAAATAACGCTCTATAGAAAAGTCCCTAAATATATATATAATAAAAAAATAAAAGCTTTAAGAAAGTTAACGATATCTCTCTAATCTTTGGTTAAACATGGTAATCATTGCTAGCTTTAGAGATATATTATTTGGATGATTAAAAGAAATAAGATGTACTCTATACATAATACAGATATTGGTCTAGGGTCATCTCAACCGTGCACAATATATGCTATCCGGATTCCATATAATCATCTTAGAGTCCCTCAAGAGAAATAAAACTCCCATTAACATTGTGTACCTCAGACGTCGCAATTCCATTTACGTTATCACGACAGATTCCTAATGCCGATTTTTCTTCATTTCTGTTCCTGTATGCATGCACGGACACTAAGAGCCCTCGTGTGGAAGATTTTATTCCTGGAAATATTGGTGGGAGGGCAATCAGTCAGGCTCGTTTATGAGCCTGTCGGTGGTTGCCTTCTATAAATTCATTTCTTATGACATTGATCTGTAGAGTGAAAGCTTTCAAAGATGTTAAAAGTAAGGACTTGATTACATGAGAGATTTGATTGGCTGTTTTATTGATGCAGCTAGACTTGACTATCAAATTTAGAAAACTTTACTCTTATCTAATCAAATATCAATGAATATTTTTTTTATTTGAATATTTTTTTCAAAGTAACTCATTAAAAAGTATTCGAAAACAAAGTTTTAAGTAAAAAGTACTCGTCAACTTCAATTACTTGTTTAGAAATATCCCTTTATCACTTGCATATGGGATTCATGTCTCCCAATAGATATCGATCATGCTCTACGAACGAATAATTTCTAAAACGATCGATCGAGTAAAGCTATTTACAAACACGTTGATGAAACAACGCTTCATGGTCGATACTATGACCTTGTAAGAATTTGGTACAAATTATCCTTAAGTTGAATCCTGACTTACTTTTTTCATGCCAATTGCTATATATTTTTCCTAATTGAATTGTCCACATAATTTTCAGCGGCTCAGATCATGACAAGAACCACATGGCAGATGTGACCGGTCAAATGGAGATACTTACTTCTCACCGATACTCGATCAAATCTCTGTTGTTTTTTAAGCTAATGTTTGTTAAGATCCTGATTTTTATTGTTTAATGGTCTTTTGAGCGTTATTGCCATATATTTCAATATATTATTTAATTGTACACGAGGTTTGTATTATTCACAACATTATTATCACCATGAGAAGATGGATAAGGTTTAAGACTCAAGAATATATTTAAAAATCAAATTAAAAAAAAAACGTCCATTGTTACTATTCTATTGAACCTAGCTTTGGACAATCATGCTTCATTTTCTACATTTTTTTTATAAAACTGATAACTTTTCCAGCTATGTTTATACCAATCTAATTCCGATAGCCATTTGGTATTATTTCCTTTTCATTTGAATTTCTATAATTACGTGTAAGAAATTAAACAATTTTCTTTTCATCATGGTTTAAAAAAAAATATCATTTAAATGTAATGTTAAGCAGATTGATGCGTTTTATAATTTTTTTTTTACATTTTGTGTGGTAAATAATTCAGAACTATGAAAGACATACAGTAGTAAGTTCCGGGGAAAAAATTATATGCATTTAACTTATGCACAGTAAACAGACAATTTATTGTAATATTAAAATAGCTTTGTATTTAGTTAACAACAAATAGAATATCTGTAACTTTTAAATAAAAAGACATCATCCCATAATTAAAATATATCTAAAAAATTACAGTCAAGAAATTATCAGATAAAACTGGAGTTTATAATTACGAGTATAGAATAAATTATAAACAGGTTCCCTTAGACTAGGTTGCTACATGTAGATCTTAGGATTGACTTAACACATTCCTACAGTAAATGATTGTGCAGCCAAAAATAATTGATATTTCAATTGAATTATTTCAGAAATCACGTTCGAATAAACACTGTCTTGAGTTCATTGTGATATTTATTTGTTCTTTGGGGAAACAACAATAAACGAACTGACGACGTTAAGTAGATGTGGCGGGAATCTTCTATAAACAATCGAAATAAATTGTTTCTCGTCAGGGAACAAAAAATCGGCGATACAGCTTCGTTCAGTGTTGTTATTAATACTTGTTTATCGTCAGGTATCAAGAATGACTTATGGTGCATGTAAATCATCAGAATCAAAGGTACGGAGGAAAGGCATAGCCTCGCAGCACCTGCTTAGCGGCGGGGCGGTATGAATAATTGGCCGTAAGCATGATTGTTAATACTGTGTTAAGTCGCTGATGTACACAAGAGAATAAATTGATAATTAAGTTGTCTGCGGATACCAGTATGAACAAGGGTCTACAAAATGGTGTTTAGTCGTTTACGAGTACATTAATTAAGCGTCGCAGGGATAACTATATCTTGTGTTATGAAAAACAAACTGAAACTCATTTATAAAAACAATAATTATTAAAATACTTAAATACCACGTATATCAAATAGGCTATCAGTATAAACAGTATAACTGTTTTTATGATTTCTGTTGTTCGTTAGATTGTCATATATCTTTTTTTCTGTTGTCTTTTCAATTCTCAATTTAACAAATATTTTATGTTTAAAAGCAAATGTGTCATTATGGTTTAAAAATACTAATGATATCATTTTTCTAACATTTACTTAAATCTTATTCTTTAATTACTTAAAGTATCAAGTCTAAAAACAACTTTATTACGCATACATGCAATTATTCTGAAAATCGTCATGTCGAGTTTTTATATTGATATAATAACTTTGTCGGCAAATACAATTCATCATTGAGTCAAATACTGATTGAGGTTTTTCACAATAATTGTCAGACCATTATTTTCACACTCGTAAATTATTTACAGATTCCCAACTTTATTTCCAATCATGACAAGAAGCTATGGTTGGGAGTAACCGGTTGACAGGGGATGCTAACTCCTCCAGGGCACTTGATCCCACCACTGATCGATGGTTTAGAGGTCCTTGTTTGCTCTGCTCCTGCTTTGTATTGTTTATGTACGTTTTAGCTTGAATACTTTTCGTAATCTACATTTATATTTCATTTTTAATAATTCATCAATGTACCAGAAACAAACTTTGATGTAAAAGAGGTCTATCTTTCTTCTACATGCTCCTGATTTGTATTGTTAAAATGGAATTTTGAGCTAGAGTGTCGTTTATGATCATTGTTATTTAATATAATCAGCCTGCTTCAACTTTTACATTATTTTTCATTCTATAAAATTTCCTCTATGCACAAGTCGAAAAGTATAAAGTTGCTGTATCAAGTATAAACATGCAACATATATTATTATTAAGTAAAATAAATCATTGAATAAAAAAAAGATAAAGGTTTGACCCCTGAAAAATTTGCCTTCGTTCCTCAACATTTCTACCTCTTATCGGACAACAACTTTTTTTTAAAGAATAATGACGTAGTAGTTTTCAACAACGTTCTCAATGAAATATATGGAGATAACGAACAGTATTCAACCTCTAAAGTCCATGAAACAATACATAATAGGAACAGAGCAAACATGGTCCTCAAAACATCAGAGGAAGGATCATGTGCCATGTGGGAGAGAGTATCCCTTACGGAGCGGTCACAGCCGCTGTGTGCTCCTTGTCATGGTCGGGTAATAACGGGAAAATCCGTTGTCAGTTTAATGTGTAAATAATTGACTAACAGTTGGTATGAAAAACGTCAGTCAGCATTTGACTCCATGATAAATTGTATTTGTTGACAATGTCATTGTACCGACCATAGAACTTACGAAATGATGACTTTAAACGAGACTGTTGATATTCTTGTTTCATCACTTGTTCGTCAATAAATTACCTCGTCTTAGAAATTTTTCATCCGTAAAGCATGCTCTTGGTCTTTTCACGTAGATTTTTCACAAGATTTTGGACAAATTCTGCTGTATATGATCACAAAAATATGTCTGCTAATAACGGTGTGCAATTGGTATACACAGGAATTCCAATAGATTGTAGGAAGACCTGATCTTCAAAAACCACATCGATACTGTCAATCAGAAACTCAAGCATGTTTTTGATGTCAGCTTCAGACTTGTGTACACGTACAATCTGAATTTTTTAAACAAAATAATTTTGCAAATGACCAATGAGCTAGATTGTAGGAAGATCTCCAAATATGTTAAATCTTTCATACATCTTTAGTTACATCAATTCAATAAGCTTCCTTACATGCTTTATTCCTTACACGCTTTATTGTTTTATACACTGTATATTCTTATCTTAGACTAGTTCACTGGACAATGTTTTAATTTGATTGCTAGCATGTTAGAATTTTCTGTCTGATGTTATTTCCTCGAAGCATTCAATATACATGTATATAACAGGTAAATTGTACACTCTGAACACGATTGTTTACTTCACTGTAATGCATGTGATCAATACAACTGTATTCACTTAAGAATAGTTGATGCAGAATTTATAACCGCAATGAATAAGAACACAACTCAAATACAATGAGATGTACTATACTTTTATATATTGAATTGATTGCCTCTCTTTATTGAGATATACGATACATATTCACCATGAATTATCCACAACAGGTTAATTACCACCCTTAACCGAGCCCACTTCTTTGTTTCATTTGAGGAATCAAGATAGATCTAAAGTATCGACAATTAACTGAAGACTATCAGGATGTATTGATCATTGTAATTTAAGCTCTCCTGTGTATTTTACAGACAATTGCCGGCTTGGAAAAGTTAATGGTACTCACCCGCTTTTGTGTTGGCATCGAGGCGAATATGGTGTCATCTATTGTGTTCCATCGTAAAATTTTAGTCCACTGTCTCTGTCGCCTTTTATAAAGGGACATCTGCAAGATATCAAAAATTAAATATCATCTTTACACCTCAAAATTGATATACATGTAATAGAGATATCAGTTACAGGGAATTCTAAATTGAAATATGTTTTCTACACATTACACACTACTTAATCACAGCTAATCTTAAACAATGTTTATATCCACTGAAATAAATGATTATGCAAGGTAAAGCGAATGTCTTCATATATAATATGACATAACTTTAATTTTTTAAAGGCCGGATTTTGTTTACTCACTTTCTCTTTTAAAATTAATGTAAACCTTTTATTAGTCTGGATTTGAGATGTCCAATAGAATGATAAATATTACCTCCGTTTATGAAGTTTTTTTCCCTGTTGCTTGACAATAACGGAAAACAATATCAAATCGTCTGTTTCAAAACACCTCAATGAATCCACACATACCTCTAAGCTGTTTTCGGGATAATTATATCTTATAATTGGTAAAAAAAATATTCATTGAAAATAAATCCTCTAAATCAAATAACACCTTTTCTCCTAGTCCAATTCTGAATAAAGCTGAGTTTACATTCTTATTTCTGACTTTAGATTCCCCACGGGAAAAAGAGGCGGGAAAAAAATCAGTCATACGGTTTTAATGATGATCTGAGAGAAACCGAACAGACACAGAAAGAATTGGAAAGCAGTAAGTCCTAAATCCTGGGATTGAATTATTTCAATCGGGATCTGCAGCCTTTAAATATCTTCTCCACAAAGCCCACTAGAACAATATTGTGTCCTGTAAGCATCACCTGTAGGGGATCTTCATGGATTGGATGCTATTTAATTGATATTGGAGATGGTGTGGAGAGAGGGATTTGATTGATTGATGATACAATGTGAACGCTACATGGCTTTGTAAAAAGTTTTTTTAGTTGTTCTATGAAGATAAGATAGGCCGTTCGTTTACTGCAGACGTCCATGTCTTTTCTATCAGTCTGACAATTTTAATGACCTGTTGTACTTGGCTACAGACATTGCAGGGGCAACGTCTTAGATTTATGAAATGAATGACTGGCTAGATTTTATCAGGTCTTTCAAAGTGGCAATATCTGTCAGCTACGCTTCATAAATCCAATGTTATTGTTAACATGTTGATATTTTTATGGTTTCATTATTATAAGTGCATTGCCTGTACAAACAAAGCTTTGTCTAACTATATGCTCATCATTGTGTGTTTTAATTATCATTTTTTGTATATCACCAATGTTGATTTTTTTAAATCACCTTAAACTTGAATGATGATATATTAAAAAAAATATCATGCTTATGTGTCTTGAGCAAATCATTCACAGATCTTCGTATATTGACAATTGATTAATAGTAAGAATACATGTAAATATTGATGTCAATCATAATCGTCATAATGATAATAATTATTAGAATGTCGATATATGACAGCCAATATATATTGATGGAAATGTGGACTCATGTAAATCTTTGCACATTTGTTATTGATTTTTTGGACCCACATAATTTACAATTTGAATTTGCTTAAAAGAAGTAAAATGTCAAACATTAGAAAGTGCAGTTTGTTATGCAATATTGCATTGTATTTGATTTTAGAATCAATAGGAGTTCCTAGTACATTTGTAAAAATCTAATTAAATGCTATCTATATAAATTAAACAAAGATAACTTAAGTAAAACATGTTAAAGAGCAATGAGAAGTATATATTTTCCTCTTTTTAGTAGAAGAGAAATTATAAAAGAATTAGAAAGGCTTCATTATTAAATTTTCGTTCTATTAAACAGTCTTTTTAATTCATCTTTGCCTGATTCTTACAGAGTCATATACTTATGAATAAAAACTTCTTAATCAGGTAATCTATATTTTAAGGGGACAAAGGATGTATGGTCACATGACTCAGTTTAATTACGTCATAATCTCTGATTAAACATGTACAAAACAAGATTGAAAACAGAGTTCGTGTATAATTTTTTGACTGTTTGTTAGCGTTCACCATCTTGTAAAAGAATATTTAAAACATTCATGTTTTCTTGCAAATATTATCAAATTACGGAAATATATTGATCCACTCTTCTGTTTCCTACACTGCGCGTCCAATGACGTCATAGTGGATCTCTTATTGCAGTAAGATTATACACGGTGAAACATGGGTAGTATGATATCATACAATCTATAGATATATATCTATGGATCGACCTCATCAAAGGATTATATTTATATAATAATACAACTCCAGTCAACGGGCATAATTTATTGTAATATTGACAATACTGTATCATCAAATATCCCATTTATAGCTGATAACCAAATTAAGATTCTCAAAACCTTTAAAAGTACCTTTTACTTGTTAACAAAAAGTGAAAATGTAAAATATTTATATGGAAAGAAAACGAATATTTCCCATTTTATACAACCATTACTCACACCAAAGAATTCATTTTGAAAAAATTGTAAATATTCACTTTATGTGATTGGTTGTCTATATTTAAATTCATTTAATTATGTTCCTTTTTAGACCTATTGCCATCCGTTTTTACCGTCGTTGTGCGCTGTGCGTTCACATTTGAACATTTTCAGCTTCTCCTCTGCAACCCTCAACCAAACTGAACCAAATGTGGCATAAAGCAATATGGGTGAAGGGGAACATTAATTGTGAATTTCATGGTACAAGCCCCATGGGGACTGAGGGGTGGAACCAAAACCACTAAAATTAATGCAGTCTTTGAAAACGTTCTTCAATTCTCCTGGACATCAAGCAGTCAAACTGTTGGCATGAATATAATAAGCATTGATTCCTCTACCATAGTTGTGAAATTCGTGGCCTCAGGTTCTGGGATTCTAGTGCTAGGGCGGGGTAATTGATTATATACGAGGGGTTATAAAAAAGTTCGTGGACTGAGGCTATAAAATTAGTACTATGTAGTCTGTGCTTTCAAAATCTATATGGAACATAAAACAACAAAAAATAAAGAAATGTTGAAAATTTTAGCCTGATACGTTAATTATTTTCCAAATTATTATAAAATGAAAACGACAATATATGATCACCCGGCGCTGTCGTCGTTTATTTTCATGACGTCCGATAACGTCATTGTTTTTTCATTGTCCGCTTCTTCAACCTCATACACTTTCTTGATGAGAAACCCTGGAGCTGAGTAAGGACTTAAACCCGCCTTGTTTATATGACTTTACAATGTCGTGAACAGTGGTCTTCAATGAATATAATATTCCAAATGGATTAATACATTGGGAGAGATCCGCGCTTGATTGTGCCGGCATATTTTTGCTTTTGAGAGTTCAATATCTACAACGCATGATCAACGTCATTTTTTGACGTGATTGATTTTTCACACCTTGACTGCACATCGTCATTAACTGTGTATCCCTTTTCTCTCTGAATCTATTTTGACATTAAAAGACAAGTACTCTGGATTCATTTTATTTCTCTGTAGCCAGTTTCAACATATTTTAGGTCTATACCAGTTTTTTCAGGGCCAAAACTTAATAGAATGTTGGAAACGGAAACCCCTCCCCCCTTTTGACGTCATTTTCAAGGCCTCATTTGTTTGGACATTCCGTGTAAAAATTGCGATAAAATTTCATAGAACTTCCAGAATGAAGTGAAAATTTCGTATTTTATGGAACAATTTTGTCCAAACACATACCTGTTTTAACGGGATTTTTGGATGTCAAATGACCATATCAAAAGAGTTTTTCTCAGTTACACATAGGTCGCAAAAACGTCGTGTTCGAGGTTGCGCCGCCTGGACATACCATTGCTTACAAAAACATCGGTAATTTATTAAAAAATACGATTTATGATTTATGGTTTATTCTTTAGATAGAAAAGATTATGCTTACTAGATATTTTAAAATTCATTGATGTGCTTAAAGCGGTTTTAATTTTATGACGCTAGTCCACGAACTTTTTGATAACCCCTCGTAGTGAAAGTGCAGAAATTCTTTGAAAATCTTCTCTGCTCCTCGGAATTAAATAAACTAAATATTAAGTACATAGTTATAATGAGCAAGAATGCCTCTTCCAAAATTGTGGATTTTATGTCCCCGGGGTCAGGAGTTCTGGTGTTAGGGTAGGGCTTTAGTGACTATATAGTGAAAATACATTAAATCTTTGAAAAGCTTCTTCTCTACTCCTAGTTTTTAAATAAAACAAGTACATAGTTAAGAGGGGTGATCAAAAAGTTCGCGAACTAATTAAATAACTTCCAGAAAAGAATTGATATAAGGATTCAGTGTTAAAAAATTTTCAAAGCAGTCCTCTTTTATTTTAATGGGCATCTGCAATCGTTCTGCCCATGCACGGATCATGTGATATAGGCAGTCACGTAACAAGCTCCTTGGCTTTCTGTCACAGAGACTAAAAATTTGTAAGTTATTTTTTGCAACAAAAACTGTCCATTTGTCAGAAATGGCTAATTATCAGCAATAGTATGGGTGGATAATAATATCCTTTTCCTGAATGGTCTTGGTGTCCATCAAGACTCCAGTCAACTGTCTTTGGAGCGTCGTTTATTCAATAAGAATAAAGTATGTGTGCCTTCTTTTTATCATATCTGATATGTTTTTAGTCTAAAGTAAATGATATTTTAGGGATTTAATAATATTAATTGTATTATTGTAAAGATTTTCAACTATTTTTCAAATTGTAAGTTGGCGATCTTTTATATCAAATTGCTTAACAAATGATACATCTCTTTCCCACCTTGGTTTATTCGCGATAAAACAAACAGCATTTTTTGACATCTCCCTTCCTTCACTTTAATAATTAATTCAACGTATGACTCTATGTGTGCCAAATTTAATTTTGATCTGAATTGTGGCTTTGTAACACAGGCACTTGTTTCTGTAATAAATTTTTGACCCATAGTATTATAATTACGGAAGCCCATTTAGGACCTATCAAAAGTATTTTTGAATTCGTTATAACGATTTTTAGAATTCGTTATAACGAATTTAATTTGTTATAACAAATTTTTAGAATTCGTTATAACGAATTTAATTTGTTAAAAACGATTTATTGAATTCGTTATAACGAATTTATATAATTTGTTATAACAGATTTATTGAATTCGTTATAATGAATTCAATTTGTTATTATTCAAGAATTTGGTTATAACGAATTCAACAAATCTGTAATAACAGATTAAATTCGTTATAACGAATTCAATAAATCTGTAATAACAAATTAAATTCGTTATAACGAATTCAATTAATCTGTAATAACAAATTAAATTCATTATAACGAATTCAATAAATCTGTTATAACAAATTAAATTCGTTATAACGAATTCAATAAATCTGTTTTATCAAATTAAATTCGTTATAACGAATTCTAAAAATCTGTTATAACAAATTAAATTCGTTATAACGAATTCCAAAAATCGTTATAACGAATTCAAAAATATTTTTTGATAGATCCTAAATGGGCTTCCGTATTTAATAGCACAAGGTATCCAACTCCAAATTACACGGAGTACCCACCTCCCTTAGAATCGCGCTCATTTGCACTTTCAAAGAAAAGGCAGTGGCAAGCTGTTTATATTATATTTTCCATAAAAACACTACGATATTTTTCCGATGTAATTTTAGAAACAGATTTTTAGCCAATCAAATTCTTTGCCCGGGACTAGAACATACCATTCTATGGTTGAGTTTCACTTTCCACTTGGCGAGCAGAGTTTTGAAGCTGATTACGGAGATAAAAGAAAACAAAGACAAGCAAGCCATATATGGTTGTGTAGATAAATTATTGTAGATGACATAGGTATTAACAGTTTGCCACTGCCTTTTCTCTGAAAGTGTAAATGAGTGCGGTTCTAAGGGAGGGGGGATACTCCGTGTAATTTGGAGTTGGATACCTTTTGTTATTATTATACTATGGATCAAAAATTTATTACAGAAACAAGTGCCTGTGTTTTGTAAATACAGAGATACTGTATACAGGGAAATTTTCGCCCCCGTTTTATTTTCGCCCCTTTCGCCCTTCCCTCAATTGGGCGAATTTAAAACGGGGCGAAATGAAATAATACAGTATAATTTCTTCAATAAAACTATGATTGGGCGAATTTAAAACGGGGCAAAATTGTTTGCAAGTGTGAAAGTGCGAAAATAACCCTGTATACAGTAATTCGCAAACTTTTTGATCACCCCTCGTGTTGAGTTAGAATGTCTCTTCCAAAATTGTGAATTTTATATCCCCAGGGTCAGGGGTTCTGGTGTAAGGATGGTGCTCCATTGAATATATAGTGAAAATTTATACATTAATTCTTTGAAAATCTTCTTCTCTGCTCCTGGGTATTAAGCCGATGAGCTACTTAATATATAGCTATGATGAACAAGGGCCGTTCTTCTAGAATTTTGAATTTCAAGACCCCTGGGTCAGGAGTACCATAGAGGGAGTGGGGCTATACTTATATTCTGAAAATGAATTAATTGTTTGAAATCAGCTCCTTGGTATTAATCAATAATTTTTTATATGTGGACCTAGGGTCATGGGTTCATGTGTGGTAGGGGCAGTACTGATATTGCTGAATATTACTGATTAGTTGAAATGCATTTTTTGTTCCCCTACCCTGCCTATGGGTATTAAGAAACCAAACTAAGCAATTATTAAGTGGATAGTTATGATGAGCAATGGTTCCTCTTTCAAAATTGTGAATGCCAGGCATCTTGTTTAAAACATGAACCAAATTCAATCTTTGGAAAGTTGTATCATGATGCTCAGGTGACCTGTGTCCCATGGGCATATTGTTTGAAGTAGTAGTT
Source organism: Saccostrea cuccullata (assembly GCF_032062105.1). Classification (NCBI taxonomy): domain Eukaryota; kingdom Metazoa; phylum Mollusca; class Bivalvia; order Ostreida; family Ostreidae; genus Saccostrea; species Saccostrea cuccullata. The sequence continues at coordinate 122,446 of NW_026924513.1, read as the reverse complement.
CAGATTGAGTTCGCTCCATATCCGTTTCTTTTGTGTTATAGAGGCTTGAATATTGTAGATTTCTAAAGATTTTTTACTATACTAATTTTTTGTCTTTAGCTCACCTGAGCTAAAGGCTAAAATGAGCTTTTCAGATCAAAATTTGTCAGTTGACCCCCGGGAGTAGTTCGGAAACATCAGAGTTTTGCATAGGTATATTTAGAAAAAAATATTTAAATCTTTAAAAGGTAGACTTCTTTTGTTCAAATCATGACCCACGGGGGTATGGCGGGGACAGTATTGAAGATCAATCATTTACATAGGAATATATATTGAAAAAGTCTTCTAAACTACCTTTTCCCAAGAACAGCAAAGCCATAATTGCTCATATTTATTTGGAAGCATCGTTAGGTTGTGTAGATTAAAGTTTGTTCAATTTTGTTCCCCAAGGTATCACAATGGACCCACGGGGGTTATTTTTTTCATTTTCCGTTTTCCTAGCCAATTTGCTCAGTTTGGCAAAATGATCATTTTGATTTGATTGATTCCGGGGTGATCGTTATTAATGATAAGTTCTGTTTATTGATTATTAATTTTTCTCCTGAACAGCAAAGCCATAATTGCTCATATTTATTTGGAAAAAGCTGTTGATTAATTTTTACGCTTCAAATTTTTGGTTGTGTAAAAATAAAAATCACTGAAGATTTTCATAAGTTTGTTTCACATCATATGCCTCCCCGAGCAACGTGGCAAGATATTTCAAAATAGCTCCGAAACAATTTTGACAAAAATACAAAAGGATTTGCACTGAAAACAATTTCTTAATCAATTATAACAAACATTTTAGAGGTTGTGTATGCCTTTTAACGTATAATCATATAACTAATTTTCTGAACGTTTGGAGTATTTGGAACTTTCTAGTAAATGCACTATTTTCGCCCGTGTTGATACACGGTTTTTTTCTCTCTTTATTGTTAATTGATGAAAATAATTAAAAACCTAGCCAATTTGCTCAGTTTGGCAAAATGATCATTTTGATTTGATTGATTCCGGGGTGATCGTTATTAATGATAAGTTCTGTTTATTGATTATTAATTTTTCTCCTGGCGGAGCTGCGTCTTAATTATTATGGCCCTGATTCTAAACATCAACTTTTCTTAGCTGTCACTGATTTGTACAGCTAGAAAAATAGCCCACTACTTAACACACCAGAAAACAAGGAAATATAAGCATGTCTAACCAAAATTTGTATAAAGGCTTTTGAAGCATTAAATGTTATAGCTTTATTTTAAATTTCTGATATCACAAATGTTAAAGATAAATTCATACAACAATGTCTTGTCCTCTATGTTTATCTTGGTATGGTACCGAGAGGAAGAAATACCACTACAGAACGATACAATGAACTTAATGAAATAAATCAGCTATCATTACACAGCTAAAAACGACGTTTTCCCGAAAGAATTTCCCGGCCATCATATATCAATTCCTTAGACAATTATTCAAAAGATTTCTAAGACAATTAAGTCCCAAATCAGCTTCAATTTGTTTAGAAAGTTCCTCTATCAAAATGAATGGTTCCTCTGCGACAACAGATGAACAAGATTAATCGACCTGGACCATCGTCAACTTCTGTCAAAAGTAGGCCTTTATATGATGGAGTTCTGTGTTTGCTTCATTCTCTAGGACAATAAACAACTACAAGGGTTGCTTAAGCAATGTATGCTGTGTATATCTTGGAATCATTGGCTTCAGAATCAGCAAAGTAAACTCTGTATCATTAACTTTAAATTTTGTTTAAAGTTCTAAATTTATGTTTCCTGGTTTTTGTTTATTGAAACTTATTCATTAAGTCAGAAATGTCTCCTCAAAATCAAAAGGATGCCAATTCTTTCTTTTTAAATCATAAAAGCTGTAACTCTTTGTGTATATTAAAACCACATTCCTGCGTAGATTAAAGTCCTTTTTAAAAAATTGAAAATTCAGAGATAACGAACAGTATTGAAGTTCGAACATCCATTGTTCAAAATAGGAGCAGAGCGAACACGGACCTTGAAAACATTAGAGTTGGGATACGATGCAATAGAGGAGTAAGCATCCCCTGCTGACCTGTCACACCCACCATAGGCTCCTTGTCATGATTGCGATATAACGGGAAAATCTGTTGTCAATTCAGTGTAAAAAAAATAATGGACTAACAATTAGTATAAAATATGGCAGCCAGCATTTGACTCAATGTTAAAATGGAATTACTGACAGGGTCATTGTCTCGACCATAAAACTTACGAAATAATGACTTAAAACGAGGCTGCTAATATTCTTGTTTCATCATATTTTTGTCAATAATTAATCTCGTTTTACAAATGTTTATTCGTAGATCATGTTCTTGCGTGTCGAATCAAAGGAGACGTATAAACTCCTTATGCAGGTGACGAAGGTATATTGTACGGGAAGTTGACGATTGAAAAGTTAAAGCAACCAGTTTATCATAGAGCTTGGTTGTTAGATTACCATTAACGTCTTTTTCAAGTAATATATCCAAATATGAAACAGATGTGTCAGACTCTGTGGCATCTTCTATCTCAAGCTCACCAGAAATATCGCCTTAGAAACTCAATTACATATGCAGATCTTAATTAGAGTGTTAACAAAAACCTTGTCTGAACGCCCCACAAGTTGTAAATAGCACTTTTGGTAACACAACAAATTGGTAATTACTTGCATTATGATAATGCATACCTATAGTACCCTTCAATACTTTTTTAAAGATATATTATTAGAAATACTCCAACTTCCTTTGAAACAGTGCATTTTTAAAATGAAGTTTCTGTTTTTCCCTCACCGCTCAAATGTCTAAAGTGCCCACTACAGGCCTTAATCAGCTAGTTAGTCTGTAGTCCCCCACCAGTTAGTTGTGGCGCTTCTATATGAGTGAAAAGAGCTCGTCGAAGAGGATGTTTTTATAAACAATGGTAAATAGGCTAAACGCTTTGAAAGTAAAAAAAAATTGCTTTATTTCCAAAGAACTTAATCCAAATTCTCTTTGGGATAGCAGATTTCTTCAGGAAACTTCTTTTACCCACCTCGTTAAGAATAGATGCAATATATTTGAATAAATTATTTCAAATACATGTACTACATATAGACTTTGAAACAGAGGAGTATATTTGTTATGCTCTCTTGTATGCCAATTATCAGTTATCTCCGATATTCGGGAACGTATATTTCAAACGAAGATCCATTTGTCAGATTTTAACGATCTGAGGCCTCCCTGTTAATGCTGAAATCTCGTCTAATTGATCAAAGAGGTATCGATGTATTCTACCACAATGGTTCATTACTCAGTAATATTTCAATGTATGAAATGTAAATCGATCAAAAATTTGCAATTCCTCAAGCTAGAGATAAAAAAAATCGATTTATTTTCTTTCCAAAGTTCTTTTTAGCAAAGGTTAAAAAATGTCAATAAAATTGAAAGATTTCTTAGTACCAACCATTACGTTTTACAATTTCTAAAAATACAATTAATTTTTAAGTCAAATGTTGACTGATGCTTTTCATACATGATAAGGCAAGTATATTCACCAAAATTGTATGGAATTGCGCATTTTACTGTAGCCTGATAATGTCAAGGAGCACACGACCGGCGTGACTGGTTGACATTCTCCATGTTGCGTTTGTTCCTTAGTTGTTTTGTTTCAGAAAACTTCGTGCATGATTTCAGTTTTTTCCTATTTCATCTGACACATGTACTGTTTATCTTAATTATGCATAGAAATGATGCTTAATCCCTATCCCAGGATACTGGTAAAAGTTCCTGTTTTATTTTGAAATCAATCGAGGAACAAGGCGTTTGTTATGAATTTATTTTCCATGACAAAGAGAATACCATTACCTACGTACTCAGAGTGAGTAGCATATCTGACAAATCCTGTCCAAAAACGTTTGATATTCTGTCAGATAAATGAAGAAACGTTGTGCTATTGCTCTGAAGTAATAATGGCAGTTAGTTATTGGCACTCTATGGAATTGTCCTTTACAGATTCAACATTGTCATCTTTAACCCTTTTCCGTCTGAAAAATAGTACTGTCTTTTTTAAAAGCAGTCTTATATTTTATGTCTATCTGAGTAGATTTGCAAAGATTGTTCCATATCTGCCAGTAAAAATGGTTAACAAGAACAATTCCAATTACATTTGTAAACAATTATTCAATATGAAAAAGGTGGAGATGCCGAACAGCGATCGATCTCCATAAAACTATTATCATTAAATTGAATACTGCGCGTTAGCGCGGTATGATAATTTATCGGCACGGCCAGGTGTGTTATAGGACCGAAGACATCCAAAAATATTAATTCAATGCTTATATTTACATTCTCGAATTTTCCTTTTTCATAATTTCTTATTTCGTTAATCTTAAATGTGAATTTAGTGCCCTTCAAAACTGCCCAGGTTAATAGATGTAAGAGCCGTTTGTGACGTCAAATGACGTTAAATGACGTTTCAAAGTTATATAACGCAATCAAACATTGCGAGGAAAAAAAGTGACAAATTAATTCTTAATGCACATTACGTTAATTTTTACGTAGAGTATTGAAAATGCATGTAGTTCCTACTGTGTATTCTAATGCGCGGTGACAAGGTTTCGCGTATGTTATAGAAATTTGAACGTCGTGGATTTCTAATAGATGTCGTGGATTTCTAATAGATTTCATAAGGAAAATTACACTGAATGTAAATATAATTCTGTAAATAGGGCATTAACACAGATCAAAAAACTCCAGATTAAGGATCAGGTTAGCCCAAATCTGTACATCAACAAAAGTCTAGGAATTGGCATGAAAAAGGTAGCCAAAATGCAGCCCTGTGACAGGTAACATTTTCTAATAAAGTCATAAAAATCACCATAAAACTACAAATGTTTAATTTTTTTTCAATGACATTAAGCCTCTTTGATTGAATGATTCATTCCTTGTTGTTTAACGTCAAATTCGAGAATATTTTTCTCATATTAAGACATATTTTCCGATGAAGGGCTTCAAGTTTTGACCTCTACTCAGCACTTAATGAGTTTGAGAAGAAGGGATCTTTATCTTGAAGCGAAACCTCGATTTTACGGAAGGTCTCCTTAGAAGGACCTGCAACTTTACTTAAAAGTGCCGAGTGCCTGGCAAAAGAACAGATACTACCTATTTTTTCTCGACTTTTTTCAGACGAGACCGAGATTCGAACTACTGATGTTTCTAACACGGAGCGAGTGCTCTACCGACTGAGCTTCTGTTACGGTTAAAGCTCCTTTGAAGAGAAATCCACGAATCTCATTTAAATTCAAAGAGAAGGGTCTGAAATACAATACCTGTCTTAGTTTTACACACTTTTTTTCAGAAACTATAAATTTGGCGTGTAAATGTGAATGGTTATAATGATTCATTGGACTTTAAAGTTTTCGAAGAATATCTCAAATTTGTATGAACATCTTAATGGATATATTGGAACAAGAGTTACATGTACACTTTAAAGTCCGTTTTAATTAATACCAAAAAAAAATGGAACCTTCAAAACGGACGTGGGATCCAGGTGCCATGTGAAAAAATAAGCTGTATGGTGGAATTTCGTTCGAAATCTTTGTTCCAGCTCTCCAATATACAACTTTGAACCCATTGATTGGTTTTGTATAATACCTTCAGGTCGTGCATTTTATGGCCTGTCTGATTTTATTCTATTAATTGGATACTTTAGCCTTCAGAAACAGATCGAATCCGATACAGATTTCATTGGAAGTTTGGAATGAGTCCCATTTGTAATTGAATTTCATTTCTATTTCTCTGAGGAATTCAAAATAATTAGAAAAACTAACCAGCAAATTGTTAAAAAGAAAAAAGACTTTAAAATAAATTGAAGTACTCTCTACATCTAGTATAAAACACAATCAGTATCTCAATTAAAAAAACAAAACAATCGTTGTTTGGTCGTATACTTTTAAATGGGTGCATGTCAAACTCGTACACTGAAAGAAAAACCTAGTGAATTTAACTAGTGTGTTTCGTAAAGCGTTGGTCGTGATTAGTAAACTTTCAGTTTACTGGTTAAGATAATGAGTTGTGGAGCGGGGGTCGTAAAGATACTTAGATACCTAGTGAAAGTTACACATCAACTCTAAATTTACTAATCTTATCTAGTAAATATACCAATATCTGGTAAAACTACTATTAAGGTAGTGATTGTATGGACAGTGAATCTACTAGTTTTCTTCGTGACATTAACTAGTTATTTTTTTACAGTGTATTGTCTCTTCTTATCACCAATTAACTGTCGTCCGTCCGTTTATCTGTCCGTCCGTTTGACCGTCCGTCTGTAAACTTTTCACATTTTCAAATTCTCATCGACAAGAATCATAACGCCAATTTTTACCAAAACTTGATACAAAGCACTTTTGGGTGAAAGGGAGTTTAAATTGTTAAAATAAAGGGCCAAGTTCATAAGAGGAGAATTTTTTTTTTAAAAAAGGCAAAAAATATTTGTTCATTCAAGAATCATCTACGCAAGAACCACTGAGCCAGAAAAGGTGAGCCTTATATGGAGGCACATTCAGGTAGTGTAAATTCTATTGAAATATCTATACGTAAAAAAATTAAATATTTTCCTCAAGAACTACTGGGCCAGGAAAACTGAACTTATGTGGAGGTATCTTGGGATAATGCAAATTTTAGATTTTTCAAAATATTACCCCCACCCCCGGGAGTAGGGCGGGGTAACAAAAGGGAATCCAAGTTTTACACTGAAATATATATTGGAAAAATCTTCTAAAGGCCACTGAGCCAGAAAAGCGGATATCTTTGTGGGAGCATTCTTGATAAATGAAGATTCTAATTCTTTTATAATTGTTTTAAAAGTTATACTCAGGTCTCACCGCTCCATGGTCCTCTTGGTATAATGTTATTGCTATTTTTATTGGATATTTCCTGCAAAGAAAATCATACACGAAACGTTCAGTGTAGTTACATGTACTACATTTATACATTTAGTTCATTAATGAAACAACTTACTTTCAATTTGATATTGTAAGCTACATGCATAATGGTGTTGATTCGTCATGAATTTTGACACCGAAACATTTGCAAAGGTTAAAATAAAAATACTGTCCCTTTAGCATATCTTTAGGGATTTGGTATTTGAACCAATAGGTGATACTGTCTTCTGAAACAAAAGCCATGCTTAATAAATATCTGCAAATTTCAAAGATGCAAAACAAAACAAAAACAACTTATCTTGTCACGAAATTTGAAATTTGACCACAATGGTAATCCATATTCTACGAGCAATCAATACATTTACCGTGACAAAATATTTCTAACTCTTATATCTAGTGCTAGGTCTATACTGTTTTATGTCCCTAGTAATCAAAGATTCGGGGTATAAAGTTTTTGGCCTGTCCGTCTGTCTCTTTGTCTGTTTATCTGTTTGTCCGTAAAAAAACGATCACCTTGTCCATAACTGTTAAGTGGTTTGGGCTATGGCTTTCATTTTTCACAGATATATTCCTTGTGACAATACATTTTGTTGGTACCATCGAATTTGACCTCGTGATCTTGAATTTGGATTTTGATCCACTTTAACCCAAACTTTCCGAAACATTAATTATTGCATGAAATGTTGAATAATTGGATCAAAGGCTTTCATACTTCACATGTGTATTCAATGGAAAAAGATCTTTTATTTGGTATATAAATATTTGACCTTGATATTTGAGTTTTGTCCACCATAAAAGACATAAAACCCGACCATAACTTCTGAGCCATATAGCATAAGAGCTTTATATCTCACAGGTGTATTTCTTGTTACAAGTCCTTCCTTAGAATATCAACAATTTGGGCCTTTAGGCCTTGACCTTAGAGTTTGTCCCACTTAAACAAAATTTTAACCTTGACCATAACTTTTGAATCTTGAAATAACTTTTGATATTATGAATATCATATTTCACATTCAAATGCCTTGTAAAAGACATTTTATTGGATACATGTACAAACAATTTCAACCTTCTAACCATGGCCTTGGAGTTTAACTTTCATTGAGAAATTTCAACCCTTACAATATGCTGCCGTATTGGGGATTCAGTGTTTCATAAACAAATCTCCTTTAGAATGATAAAATTAGCAATGTTTTTTTTATATATAATGATTGTGCCTTGACGTTGAATGATATGTTTTCTTCTTTATATGCAAATATTGTTGGCGATAAAAGGTGTCTTAAGCTAATGGATATTCAGAGACAAAAAAGGAAAGATGAAAACCTGTTTCAATTTTTTTTACATCTATAATTAAACTTAATAATTAGATCTGTATTCAAAAAGCGCGAATATGAATCCTATATGTCAGTAATGTGTGTTTTAGAAAATATTTATAGTAGTATGGTTATTTTATGATTGCAAGCAATCCAGACTCAAGCTGACACCAAAATTGATCGATTTTTAAATAACATTTTTATATATATCCGGGTTTCAAATAATGGTAATTTCAGTTTATGATTTCAATTATGACGGCACCGTTTTACATGTGTTTTATCTTTATACATGTTGTACTTGGACTAACTGAAAAGAGGAATTTAGGGAATGATTCAGAAGAGCTATTGTCTCAGATTCAGGACCTAAACAGAAAATATGAAGATTTGTTATCCAAATATTCCGATATGTCATCAAAGTATTCGGAAGTGTCAACAAAGTATTCGGAAATGACAACAAAGTATTGCGATATATCCATGAAATATTCCAATATATGTAAGGAGTATTCAAGCATGTCGAAAAAGTACTCAGAAGTTGTGACAAGGATAGATGAATACGATGTGAAATTTAATGTTACGTCTCCAAAATCTCAGGGTAATGTACATTTTCAGATATACGTTATAATTTTAAGCTTCTAGAACTCATTTGAAAAATCTAGTTTTTGTTTTATAAAGGACAAGCAATTATGATTTAAAGGTTATCTTCAAAGTACATTGCGCTCTATAAAAACTTTTATTGCATCGGAAATTGGGATAAACTGCTTAGAGATGCCTCTACCCTTAGAAGGGAAAAAACAACAGAAGTTTTCGGATCTTTTTTCCGGAATTGATAGTAATGGCTTTGGTTGAAAAACACATCATTTTTAAACTTACCCTCTTCAACATGTGCATAAGCATAGGCCAGGCCTTTGCATTAAGATACCTAACGCTATCAAACTGCTAATCATGGAGGTATTTTGTAATTTTTCCTCCAGATTTACATTTCGCTAAGCCTGAAAATATCAGTTTTGGAACTGGTGGCATGTGTTTTCTTTTGAGCTGCATAGCATTCATGGTTCTATGCCTTTCTGGATTTTTTATCAAACGATTTTAACTCCATAGTGTTTGATATTCTTCTCTTTTTTATCATGAAATGTTTTTAATCTGCCCATATTATCGATAATAATTGGATTCGATGATACTTAAATAATTTGAAAAAAGACTTCCTCTTAAAAATACGCTTGATGTTCAGGAACACCTAGACAGGAGCATGTATTTAAAGTTTCCATCCTTAACTTATTTATAGTTTTCTGAAAATTATCATAAGATTCTGATAAATGTATTAAAATTGATCCTAAAAATTTGTCTGATCATAATATTATTAATTTTTAAATTAAGTATCAGAATCAGAACTAGAAAATTTGCTATTGCAAGCAATAGCTTATGTCGCCCTGAACTGGACAGGACTTTCATTTTTTCATCACTTAAACAATACCCATTAGCAAAGCTTGGACAACCATCAACTCTTATCAGTCCTTTCAGTACTTTGATTTAAAAATCAAAGTCAAAGAATTTTCACTTTTCCCCTGTTTCCAAGGCAACTATTGACAATTTGCAATTTTAAAATGCAATGAGCACAATTACAGATACTAATCATTACATCAATAAAATTTAATGACGAATGACCAAGGAACCAGAGAGAACACTCGCGGACAAAATTCGTCCCTTTTTGCAGGTTTCCATAGCAACGGTAGATATTTTGAAACTGAATGACAACACAACACATCTACAACCAGTGATCGTCCTTTGAGGAAATTTTCAGGAAGATTCTCCCAGCCATCAACGAGAAACAGCCTGGAGAACAAAAACATGCGTACAATCGCAATATGTCGCCCGACTTCGTTCGGGGCGACATAATTAGAAAAAAAATATTTAAAATCGGATTTTTAAAACAAGTATCATAATAAAGTTAAGCTTTGTAAAGCTTTTAACCGACATAAATCAATGCTTTTACTAAAATAAATCAAAGTAAATTTGGAATATTTACATTTTATGTTCCATATTTTATCATTTGTATAGATGTGCATTACGAAACATTAAAGTTCTAAATCTTCAAAAAAAGTGCTAGAGCAACGCGTCATAGTAAATCATAGTTTTTAATTTAGTTAATAATTGTAAATGTAAATATAGCAAAAGAGTAAAACAATTTTGTTAGGATAACAACAGATAGAAATACAGCATATACAGACGTATTTTTTTTTTTAAAATTACGACTGGAAACAGACACAATCTAGTCTGAAAGTCATCAGGCTGCAAGAAGTTGTGCCCTTTACAAACAAAAAAGGGAAATTTTAAAGAGATTCTTACTTTTACGCTGGTTGTCTTTTCCTCTGCAATAGCTGCGCCATTAATTATACTTACAAACAATGAAAGCATTACATTAATTAAATGTATTTAGATTTAAGTTAAAGATCTTTAGTAAACGAGATTAGACCGTCCTTTTAGTCTTCATTATGAAGTCATTAATGATTTAATTTTTTTACTATATATTACGACAGCAATAAGATTATGTAGAAAAAAATTCTTGGAATTAAACCTCATGTAACTAACCCCGCTTCCTATCATCATGTTAATACTATTTAAGAAGAATCAAGAAGATAAGAAAAACCGTTTCCAACTTCCGAGATTGAAAAATAATCCCAAATTTTCTTTTAGATTAGATTGGCTATTTACACTATTTATTTTCAATAAATTAAGTCATAACGATGCAACTCACATTTGTAAAAGATCATCAGAAGATTTTGTTTCTATGTTTTGTAAAATCTGTAGACACCTTTCATTCACTAGATTTGGGCCTTGGATGGGCCTCATTGAATAAACTCCAAAGTTTGTATATTCTGAATATTTTTAATGGCTCTGTGACTTTTTGGCAATCGCTTTTGATAGAATCTTTCTTTTTTCAAAGATATTTGATTACCTTTAGAAAAAATAATTATATACAAAACTTTTCATTAAATAGTTTACAATAATTACAGCCAGTGGAGTGTTTGTTCGATGGGGACGTAAGGACTGTCCTTCGGATAACGAAACAGAACTGGTTTATTCGGGTAAGTTGAGAGAACTTTTATCATTTTATCACCATATCCATGATTAGGAACAGGTGGTACAAACAAAAAAAGGATGCCTGGATTGACAGATATTTCTGGGCCTATTTTTGTCGCAAATGATGCAAAAACAAGTTTCTCAAATACTAAGAGATGGTAAACTTTCGATGTTGTTTACAATTCTACTTTTCTGCAACTATCCTTATCAATCTTCACAAATATTTTTATCATTTTAAAATCCCATTTTTGTGAAACTTTGAATGAAATATAAAAAAGAACCAAGCAGTGAATTTTGTCTATTTTATTCATTAAGACATGACGTAAGTTGTCATTTTCATTGTTTTAGAAAAAATTCTGACCTTAAGGTTCTCTTTCTGTGAAATAAATAATTTTTTTCTTTCAATTCTGAAAGTACATACAGTGTATAGATTAAACTGATATCAAAGTATGTTAAATAATACAGTCATATATATGTACATTGCTCAGGATTTGGTGGTGGATCTTGGTACGACCATATTGGCGCTGCAGCTGAGTTTGTTTGTCTACCACGCGATCCTAACCTGACTACAAAATTTACAACCTCCAATGCATTCATGTATGGCGCAGAATACGACTCCACTGACTTTGATCATCAGAATGGGGACGACTTGCCTTGTGTGGTTTGTAGAAGGAAGACGCAATCCAGCGTATTGATGATTCCAGGAAAGAATAGCTGCTACTCTGGGTGGACCGAGCAGTATCGTGGATACCTGGCAGCGGGATACTATGGAAGTAAAGCTGCCTCACAATACATCTGTTTGGATGAACACCCTGATGTTCTTACGGCAGGACAACGTAATGACAACGGAAAATTGATTCATCCGGTTAAAGCGGTATGTGGGGCATTGGCCTGCCCTCCGTACCACAATAATATGTACCTAACATGTGTCGTGTGCACAAAATAAACACAAGGAACAGAAATGTCAATTATGTATAGTTTACATGTAATATGAAATAAATTTATGAAAACTGAAGCTTTCTAATTACATTTATTCTAAGGGGGCTAAGTAGCTAGACTAGACGTGCCAGGTAAGCTGGTAATATTTCTATTGAAATCTAGTTTCTTAATGCAACCAAGATTTCAGATGAAGTAAAAATCCATGCCTTCAATTGTGTACATCGTTGCTTGCAGTCTTTCTTTTTTCATTCCCGGTTTTTGTAAAGAAAACATGAAATCAAAGAAACATCTACAGTTGCAAGAGGCCTAAGAGAACGTCTAGAAACTGAAGCAGAATTAGATACCATGTCCTCTGCAATTTCAACAATACTTCCACGGTAGATAAACAGCGTAGCAAATGAACTTGATGTTGATGCTCCTTTGCATGGAGATACATCTATCAAAAGACTTGCAGTCAACATGAAGGTGTCGAGTTATAAAATATTGATGAATATTGCATTGTATTAACTTTTTGGGTTTTGTTTTAAATTCTAAATATTATGAACACCGTATCAAATACATTTCCGACATTTGAATGTCATAAAAGTTTACAATTAGGAAATTTATTGACAATGCTTTATTCATAGGCAAACTGTGTCACGGAATCGAAAAGCAATATCTTCAATAGTTCTGCAACCACAAATGTAAAAGTTAATAGTTGTAGAAAAGAAATTTTTCAATTATTTTTATGGATTTTTTGTGATATATTTGAATGTTCTGTTTTTTCTCAAATAATATTCGTGTATTTTTTGTTTAAGTTAAAATAAATATAATGGGATATTCGCCAAAAATAAAGGAGTAACAAACAGTAATCTAGCTCAAACCTCCAGTACAAAAACGAGCGGAACAACCACAGGCCTTTGAAAACATCAGAGGTGGCAGCATATAGTGTCAGGTGTCATGGAGCAGTAAGAATCCTCTGTTGACCGGTTGAACCTGTCGTTGGTACCTTGTCATGATCGGGCAAGTATATTTTAATCCGTAGACAATCGGTGTATATAAACAATGGCTTAAATATTCGTATGAAAAACATAGGTCACAAGCCAACTTCAGGAAGTTTACATGAGTTTTTCATCAACTTGTATGTCAGCATTTTGGTTTGTTTTAAATATTGTTCGTATACGGAGCGTAAAGGTCCTTTCACAATTGGCGCACGACCACTTTACAACACTTGGCGATCGGAAAATTTTAGCTTCGCACGAGCTATTGCAAACGTTGCAAGATGTCTCGCATTCATTGCATGTGTTTTAGTGGTCGCATCAAGTCTCCTCAAAATAGTCAACATGCACACTATTCACACGCGACCAAATGTGATCAAAATTATCGCAATTCAACGCAGGAAAACATCTTACAACGTTTTATGTTGTCGTAAGAGTGATGCACGATTTTTTAAGATCGTACGATGAATCGCAGCTGTCTTTGGGTGTGTTCTGCGACCATGAGACTGTTGCTCAACATGTCTCATGTAAACTTGCAACGTTCTACTATCATTGCTTGATTTATCACCTTAAATTGCCATGCTTTGCAACAGGTATATATACCGTGTATAATTATAAGCATCTTAACTATGTCTACTGAATAGCGTCGGAAACGGGTTGTATATATACTCGGCCCTCTGACTCGCACGAACATTCGTACTATGGAATGCATGAGCGCACGAGCACCGCACGTCCAATCGTTTTGTCGCACGTTAAATCGTCCGATTACCTGATCAGTCGTGCAATCCTATCGCATTATCTTACAACACTCGCTTTCATTCTACAACAGTCGCATATAGACGCAAGATATATCGCAAGATTTAATGCACAACAGTCGCTTTAGATCGTACAAATTTCGCACGAACACTTTTTTCATATGCGATTATTTTGGCAACAGTTTACGATCCTAACCAAAATTATTAGGTCGCACGAATATTTTGTCGCTTCTGCTCGTGCGCCAATTGTGAAAGGGCCTTAAGGAAACGATATGAAGACAATAGCGTCCAAAGCGACGATTGAAAAAGCTGAAACAATATAAACTAACTATTATTCGCTTCATCTTGTATTCGCGATTTGTCAGTTAGAAATCAATCTACGACGATTGATTTTCACTACTGAGGAAACATTTTATCAACATACGTACACTTAGCTAAATGGTTGTTTCTCAGCGAATAATATTCGTGAATAAAAAAGGTCGCGGAACTCGTAGATCTTTCTTGCATGCGAATAATAATTGTTTTCAGTAATTACATTTGCTTTATAAAGTTTAATTGTTAAGTTACAACTAACGTCCTTCTCCATTAAAATCTCTTAGATAGAAACATGTGAAAGACTGTGTTGCATCTTCTGTTTCTTTTTCATTTGATATGCATTGACAAAACGATCCTGGTTCAAATTTTGCAATCTAATTTCAGACAATACTCCTACTGAAAAAAAGAACAGTTTGAGGAAAAGTTCACTTTAAGTCAAATGAAATAAATTCTCAAATTTCTTCTAATTGCATAATACATTTATTGACTGAGTTCGAGGGCAACACGCGTTTTGTCGGACCCAAGAACCAAACTGTTTGTCTGAGGCCATAAGGCCGAATCCAGATAATTTGGTTCGATGGTTGACAACCCTTTTTGCATGAAAACCCAGTCAATAAATGTTATGTTACGTATATCTTTCATTTTAATATTGTTTGAATATACATGTATATACATTGAATACACATGTATCCTGTACTGTTTTCCGAGATGTAAACCTCAGATTTAGCTTTGCCCATTTTGTGAAGTAAGAGGTTCAAAATCATATCAGGTCTAACATCTCAATGAGCGGTCAAATATCGATTTCTTTTAAACCCGCTCAGTAAAATATTATAAATGTTAGATTCTTTTGGTAAAGATTTGTATTGGAACAGATCTTAAAGGAATAACAATTGTCATCGCTATACTGTAGTTATATAAATACATATTTTACTGTTCTTATGTTAACATATTATCAAAAGTTTTTATCAGTGCTTAGTAACCTACGAATTCACAAGTAACAGTACATAATCGGGAAATACACTTTTCGTTGTCTTATCTGTCATTTGTGCACATTTCTTTCATTTCGGCTGATCTGCGTTATATAGCCCGATCGAAGACATGAAAAACCTTTGCTCTTTATTCCTCCTTATACAATTTCTAATCGGACTCGCTGAGAAGAGGATTTTACTGAATGACCCAGACGTGATCCTGTCTCAGATCCATGACCTGGAGAGAAAGTATCAGGACATATTAGTAAAGTACTCTGATTTATCTACAAAGTACTCTGATTTATCATCAAATTGTTCCCATACGTCAACAAAGTATTCCGATTTAACTACCAAGTATTCCGATATGTCGACGAATTATTCAGATTTAACTACCAAGTATTCCGAAATGTCGACGAAGTACTCAGATTTAACTACCAAGTATTCCGATATGTCGACGAAGTATTCAGATCTAGTGGCCAAAACATCTGATCTTACTATGAAATATGATACTTTGTTGCCTAGATCTACTGGTATTTTTTTTTCTTTAACAATCATCAAATACTTATTTGCATTCATCAAGGAATGGCAGTTTTTCAAAAGAAACTGATTTTGAGTTTGATAATAAGGATAGATGTGAAATTTGGATTCTATTCAGCTTATGTCTATTCGTTTAGCGCTTCTGTGTTCAAGACTCTCAATTCCCTTGAAATTCTTATGAAATGTCAAAGCAACTAAGTGATACACTGTACCCCTAGCAATTTCTTACTGTACACTAGTGTATAAGTGTTTATGTCTCATGCAGACAAAGGAAGTTACGATAACTGACTTATCCCCAAGTACAGCTCTTAAATTCAGTGGCATAGTTGCAAGTAATTTTGCAATAAATGGCCCACGGATAACGACCTGTATAAACGGTGGTTAGATTACCTGTAGATATCAAAGAAGGGGATATTCATGGCGATTGCCTGCCTACTTATTATACCCGCACTTTCTAAAGAAAGTTCGGGTATATTGTTGTTACTCATGTCCGTCCGTCCGTCCGTCTGACACACTTTTCTTCCCTGAACTCCTCCTACATTTTACACAGTAGCCTAATCATCTTTTGGGAGATGGTTGGTGGTGTCATGTAGATGTGCAATAGGTTTTTTGGAATTCTGATTTTGCCCCGGGGGGTCAAATGGGGGTCGAAATATGACGGTTTTTTAATGCAAAAAGCCCCGTCTTCCCTGAACTCCTCCTACATTTTACACAGTAGCCTAATCTTCTTTTGGGAGATGGTTGGTGGTGATATGTAGATGTGCAGTAAGTTTTGGAATTTTGATTTTGCCCCGGGGGTGAAATGAGGTGGAAAAATTACGTTTTTTTATGCAAAAAGCTCTGTATTACCTGAAGTCATCCTTAATATTACTCAGATTTAAATATTTTGAAAATTAGATAAAACATCAACGTCAAGGGGTAAAAAAGCATCGCATGCTGGGAATCATCTTGAATTCTTATGAGTAATTAATGTACATGTCAAATGTGAGAGTCATATTTCTTCTCAATCAAAAGTTATAAGCAAATGCAACATTTTTGAAAAGTAGGTTAGGCTTCAAGGTCATGGTCACAGAGTTAAAAGTCATGATTTATTTGGAAAGGTCTTATCACAGGTAATGATATACATGCACTATAATATGAATGCCCTAACTTTTCTCTTTCAAAATGATGAATTTATAACAATTTAATTTTTTTGCTAGTAGGTCAAACTTCTAAGTCACATGTAAAAAAAACCATGCCATTCTCACAGGTAAATACATGTACTAGTACATAAGTTTAATATGAATGCCTTGTCCCTTCTCATTCAGTAGATATGACCGTGATGACCAAGGTTAAATTTATTGAGACAGATGGACAGTCTGACATACAAATGAACATATTTCTATATGAATTGGGTAAAATTGGCCCAGTGGTTCTAGTGAAGTTAAAAATGTAAAAAGTTTTCAGACAAACAGATGGATGACACATCACAACAGACATTATATGATAAGGAAACCAGAAAAACTCAAATGAGTGTTTTGAAAGGGTTACAATATGGTTACAGTATTTGAAAAGCTTTTTTTTTTTTTTTTTTTTTTTTGCAGAGATATGCATAACCAACATATTCATGTTTTACATTTTCTTTAGTAATTTGTTTGTTTGTTGTGAATACATCTCTCTCGGAAATTTTTCCCTCATATGGAGACACCACCAAATAATAATGAAGACAAGATTTTGTGTTTGTGAAACACTGATGCCCCTGTATGGAAGCCTATGGCGAAGGTGGAAGTTTCTCAAATATATGTCAAACTCAAAGGTCAAGGTCAAGTGGTTCAAATTGTTGGTATCAGAAGAAAGTCTTGTCACAAGGAATACACATCTGAAATAAGTAATCCCTAGTACTTCCTGTTCAAAAGTTAATTGCCAAGGTTAATGTTTTTTTTAAGTGGTTCAAACTCTAGGGTCAAGGTAAAACATATTTATACCTGTTGTCAGTTCACAATGAATACACATGTTAAGCATGAAAGCCCTAGCACCTACTGATCAAAATTTAGGCCAAGTTTAAAGTTTGGTATTTTTCTTGCAAAAATGTGTAAAAATCCTAGGTCAAGCGATCTGTGAAGAGGTCAAAATTAATGGTACCCAAATAAAAGGTCTTGTCACAAGAAATAAACCTATGAAATGTGGAAGCCATGTGTATAGCCCATCCCACTTAAAACTTATGGGCACGGTTAAAGTTTCTGCAGACAAATAGACAGACATATATAAACACAAGAAACAAAATATGTATAATTAGTCAAATGGGAAAAATCTACTATTTAATTGGAATCACAAAATAGATTGTTATTTCAGGGACAGGGAGTGGGTAGGGATATTGGACACCCCCCCCCCCCCTGGAATTTGCTTTGTTATTTAAACAAGACTATATATATACTGAAGCAAATAAAAAATGACTTTGGACATCCTCCCCCTAACTTAGAAAACATTGACCCCACTGTCGTTGTTTTTATTTTGTTTATTTGTTTTCAGTTTTTTTTTCTTCTGCTTGTCAGGAAATTCTGGGCTGGATTTTTTTTGACTGAGATGTGAACCCCCCCTCCCCACTCCCGAAAAAAAATTCTGGATCTGCACCAGTATTGGCAGTAACTGAATGTCACATCGATAACGGGAGATAACTTCACAATATGAAATTCGTCTAGTGTGGCATGCGATGATCTTTGACCCTTTTTGAACTTTAACCCAGTCGTTTGGGTTTATTTTACCCCCAGTTGTACTTACCGACTGTCATGGGTCATGTCAACTTCATGAAATATAATCCCATTATAACACAAAAGGAATAATCCAATGCACACCAGACTGCAGCATGTGCTGTTGCTGTCCCATTCGGCAAACCTTATCAGATGAAGTGGGAATCGGCCGAGGTGTGCCGAATGGTGTTTAATCTAAGAATATGATAATATGGGTCATGCAACCCAATGTGATGTTAGAAATTTTCCAAAAGGTGTTTACATGTTAACATGTATAGTACAAGAACAAATTTTAAATTAATTCATAACAAGCAATGTTTTAACAAAACTTTTCCATCTAGCCTATTCCCAAAAAAGTATGTGCTGTGTGTTTGTGGTGTCGAGGGGGGATTAGTAAATTAAAAAAGGTCCTATTATGAGCAAAATTTATCAAAATCTAATTTACATCATTAATTAAATTCAAAATGGTAATGAATTAAGCATGTAAAATACATATAAGAGGTTCTGAGTCATAGGTCAAAGGGTCACAGGGTCTGAGAATTTCATACTCAGTTTTACGAATACATGTTCCGTGTAAATTATAGAATTATTTTGACTTCCTTGGAAAGCCGCACAATATGTAGGAGTATGTATTTAGAGGGAAACACCTTAGTGCGGGTATTACTGTCTCATGACACATCTAGTTTATTTTTTATTGTGGATTCTTTTTTTTCTTTTTTTTTTCTTTTCTAGTACTTGTTTGTAGTAATTGTTTATTCCTTGGGTCTTAAATGTTACCACACATTTTAGTTTATGATTGTACGTCAACGAACTAATAAATATTTATCATTACATGTATATATGCATTTCTATATCTTCATTTTTTCTATAATGAGGATAAAACATTTTCAAAAATTATGTAATTGAATGAACCATTTTTTAAGTTAGCGGAGTGTTTGTACGTTGGGGGCGAAAGGATTGTCCGGCAGATAACGAAACAGAACTTGTTTATTCGGGTACGTAAAAAAAGAACACAATTTTACATTATTTGTTATTAATAAACGTAACCTAATACATGTACCTGAGATTCTACAAGCACCTGCATTTACATAATTGTCTTTGGCAGAATTCATTAGTTCAATTTCTTTTATTCTAGACGTTAACTCTTTTTCTATCATCATATTTAATCATTCTGTTTTTAAATGTACATTGTTCAGGATTTGGTGGTGGTTCCTGGTATGATAATACGGGTGCTGCAGCTGAGTTTGTTTGTCTACCACGTGATCCAAACCTGACCACAAACTTCACTTCCTCTGGTGCATTCATGTATGGCGCAGAGTACGACACAACTGACTTTGGTCATAAGAATGGGGATGACTTGCCGTGTGTGGTTTGCAGAAGGAAGACACAATCCAGCGTATTGATGATTCCAGGAAAGAACAGCTGCTACTCTGGATGGACAGAACAGTATCACGGATATCTAGCAGCAGGCTACTATAATTCTCCAGCTGCCACACAGTATATCTGTTTAGATGAACACCCCGATGTTCTTACAGCAGGAGAAAGGAACGACGATGGGAAATTGCTCGTCCCTGTGCAAGCGGTATGTGGGGCATTGGCCTGCCCTCCATACCATAATAATATGTACCTTACATGTGCTGTGTGCACAAAATAAACGCGTGTAGCAGAAATACATAAGTTTCTTTAAATTTCAATTAAATACTTATAAATTCTTGACATTTATCGCTTTTCTTTTTATATTTGTCCTATTCGACATCGCAAGTATTATTATAGATGTCAGACGTTAGAAAGCATTTTCTGACAAGACAAATAATTAGTACACAATACTAGCAGATTCAGCTTTGAAATGGACTTGCTCCTTGGGTTCATGACCCTGAATATTAAAAAGGTTGGGAGGTATATATATATATATATATATATATATATATATATATATATATATATATATATATATATATATATATATATATATATATATATATATATATATATATATATATATATATAGTCTCTCCATTTTGTTTAAAACACAATCAATTTTTTTTAAAAAACTGAAGTATTTCACCCTTGTGTAGAGCCGTATACTTTTAAAGTAAGGACATGATATAGTTTTTTTTAATGTTATCGCTAATTTTCATTGGATGTTTTCTAGCAAAGGAAATCATACATGAAACGTGCTATATAGTTACTTTATATTTAATAAATAATGAAACAGCTTACTTTATATTTGATATTTTAAGCAACATGTACATGTATAGAGCATTCTCTACTTATGAACAAGTTCTAAAACAAGATAAATTATTGATAAACAAGTTGATGAAACAAGAATATCAACTACCTCGCTTTAAGTCATCATTTCGTAAGTTCTATGGTCGATACAATTACCGTCGCGTTGTCATCAAATACAATTAATCATTGAGTCAAATGCTGACTGACGTTTTTCATACTAATTGTAACTCCATTGATTCACTGAATTAACGACGGATTTTTTAGTTGTTTCCCGATCATGACAAGGAGCACACAGCAGATATGACCGGTCGGCAGGGAATGCTCACCCCTCCATGGCACCTGATCCCCCCTCTGATTTTTTGGAGGTCCTTGTTTGCTCTGCTCCTATCTTTTATTGTTTTATGGACATTGATATTGATTACTGTTCGTCATCTTCATATGTTTCATTCACAAAGCTTAATTATATATTAAATAAATTAATCGAGACTGAGGGCGCACTTGATTTGTCTACACCTTACTACACCCGGTGTAGACGATTTACACCTTATTAACAAGTGAAATCGGGTGAAGTGTATAGCAAATTCAACAGGGACGTCAAAATTTCAACCAACTGAGTGGATCCTATTTGCAGAAGATTTTTCAATAAAATATTTGTTGCGACTGAGAACATTTTTAAAAATCCATTTAGAAACAAAACCTTTTATGAAAAGGCAAAGAATTTTTGTATAAAACATTTTCCTAGCTACCCATAATTACCCATATAACTAAATTTCTAGCCATAGTCAAAAATATCTAGAGACTTTATCACCCAAATTTGCCAAATTTGCTCATTTTTTATTTTACAAATTTTGAAGTTTTTCATTTTCCATAAAATGCACAAAACACGGTCCACTAAATTACTAAAAACTATTCATCACAATCAACCTATCAAATACTTGACAATAAACTCAAATACAGAAAAAGAAATATTACCGTCTCGTCAGCGCGCTGGCCATATTGAATTTTCGGTGCAATTCCGTACACAATACCTGTACAGGGTGTAGATGGTGTACACCTAAAGTGTACACTTTTGCACTTAATTATGGAAAATTGTACACCGGGTGTATGGTGTAGACAAATAAACCGCGCCCTTTATTATTTCCAACTATTTTATATTCAGTGATAAACTATTTTATGCCCCCGTAATCGAAGATTCGGGGTATGTAGTTTTTGCCCTGTCCGTCCATCTGTCTGTTTGTTTGTCTCTTTGTCCACAAAATCTTTAACCCTGTCCATAACTTCTGAGTAGGTGGACTTAGGTTTTCATATTTCACAGATGTATTTCTTGTGACAAGTCCTTTCTTTTTTGTACCACCAAATTTGACTTCGTGACCTTGAACTTGGAGTCTGACCCTTTTCTACCAAAAATTTCCGAACTTTAATCATAGCAATAATTTTTAATTGTTGCATCTAGGACTCTCATGCTTCACAACCATATTTACTGTAAGAAGACTTTTATTTTGTACATAAATATTTTACCTTTTGACCTTGACCTTAAAGTTTGGCTCCACTTAAGAAATAATTAATCATTACTATAACTTAATTGTAAACCGTAAGTATTAGGGTTTTCATATTTCACGGGCGTATTTCTTGTGACAAGTTCTTCGCTGAGATACAAATAATTTTGGCCTTCTGGCCCAGACCTTAATTAGAGAATTAATTGTTGACTCACTTAAACAAAACTTAAACCTTGACCATATCTTTTGAACCGTTAGTATTATCATATTTCAGATGTGTATGCCTTGTGAGAAAAAAACTTCTATTAGGTACAAAAAAAAATTACTAGTTCTAAGGCTTTCATTTTTCACGGTTGTATTTCTTGTGACAAGTCCTTCCTTTGGATACCAACAGTTTTGGCCTTTTGGCCTTGACCTTAATTAGAGGAACCTTAATTATCTTTTGAACCTTTAGTACTGTGGCTATCATATTTCGAATGCGTGTGCTTTGTGAAAAGACACCTTTGGTACAAAAAAAATCTTTTGACCTTGACCTTGGAGTTTAACTTTCATTTGTGAAATGACAATGACAACCCATAAGCTGCCATACGGGGTCATCAGTGTTTAACAAATACATCTTGCTAAATGTTTTTAAATAAAGATTGTGCCTCGACATTTTATGATATTTTTTTCTATATATGCAAATATTGTAGAGAATAAAAAAAGGTGCCTTAGGCTCATAGATATAAAGAAACAAAATAAAGGTGAAAACCTATTTAAATTTCTCTTACATATTTCATTACAGTTAATGATTAGATCTGTATTTAAAAAGAGCGATTGCGAATCCTTCATATTGTGTGTTTTAAAAAAATATTTATCGTGGTAGGATTTTTCTTGATTGCAAGTAGTCCAGACTCAAGCTGACACCAGAATTGATCGTTTTGTTTTAATCTGACATTTTTATTTATCCTGATTTGAAATAATGTAAGTTTTAGTTTTTGATTTCAAATATGGCGGCAGCGTTTTATGTGTGTTTTCTCTTTATACATATGGTACTTGGACTAACTGTAAATGGGAATTCAGAGAATTATCCGGAAGAGAGATTGTCTCAGATTCAGGACCTAAAAAGAAAATATAAAGATTTGTTATCCAAGTATTCTGATATGTCATCAAAGTATTCTGAAATGTCAACGAAGTATTCTGAAGTTTCAACAAAGTATTGCGATATATCCATGAAGTATTCCAATATATCTAAGAAGTATTGAAGCATGTCGAAAAAGTACTCAGAAGTTGTGACAATGATAGCTGAATACGACGTGAAATTTAATGCTACGTCAACAAAATCTTACGGTAATTTAATTTTTTTTAGATATTCGTTATATTAAGCTTTCAGAATTCATTTGAACATTTCATAAGGGAAATGCATTGTAATTTAAAGTTAATCTTCAATGTTCATTGCGCTCTAAAAACATAGTAAAACACCTTAGAAGTACCTCTACCTTTAAAAAAAGAAAAACAACAAAAGTTTTGGTATCTTTTACGGATTTGACAGGAATTGTCTGGGTTTTGAAAATTTTGAAAGTTACTCTCTTCGCCATGCCAGAGGTCAAGCTTTGTCAGCTAGGTTACCTTATACTATCAAGCTGTTATCCATGGAGGTTTCCCATATTTATACAAGAAATTAAGTCTTGATACACCTTATATAACAAAGTTGCATTTGCAAACGATCATTAGAAGAATTTGTTTTTAAGAAATCTGTAAGCGTCTTTCGTAAAATAATTCTTGACCTCAAATTGGCCACTTTGAATATACTCAAAGTTAAGTGGTTTGAGATGAATTGTGTGTTTTCCAAGTAAATATCTAATGTTGTGCGGTGTTGTAAAGTGATCGCCTCAATTGCTAATCCATGTTTATTATTTTTTTAATTTGCTTTTCATTCATCTTTTGCAATTTTGAATACATTTATCAAAGTAATATCATCAGATATAATGATAGAGAGCTTCTTTCGTTGTTCAACCCTGGCTGCGACTGACAAAGGTCAATACAATGTACAAATATGTAACAAATGTTCCTTGTCCAAGCTCTTTGGGGTAAAAGTTGCATATCTTTTGATTGATCGATTTTGTATAGTTATAGAATAATCATTCGAGATTTTTTTCATTGAGATATAGATACGTTATCTTATGTATTGAAGGGCTTCAATTTATATGTAAACTCTGTACTTATAACCATTTAGCAGTAAGGGTTCTTTATCATGCTAACGCCTTGTTTGACATGGGAATCGGTTTATAAGGTGTCATCCGATAGACCAGCGGTATTCCATTTTAGTGGCGGGCGCTTGACAAAGAAACGTCTTTTCCTTTATTTACGTCTTTGGTTTTACATGTACGTGGCTTCTCGAACCTGGGACTCCCGATCACGAAGCAAACGCCCAACCACTAGGCTACATGTACCATGATTGGTATTTTAAGGTGAAACAAATTTACATGTATCATCAAAACATCTTAATTCAATTTGTTTTATTCAGTGTTACATATAATATAAATATACATATTTTGTGATATTTTAATGTATATGAATCATAAATTTCTCCATATTCAACACTCCTTTATGTGATTTTGAAATTCAATTGCAAGATTCACTTTGTAATGACAACAATAAAAAAATCATTTTCTTTAAAGGTGCTTGATTACATGTACAATGATATATATTTCAAATGATTATTTCAATTCAAGTATATTACCATTATTCAAACTTAATTTATGCAAAATTCTTTCCAGCAGAATTAACAAGCAACAAAAAAGATTATGCTTTTCTGTGTAGCTAAAAACTATAGAAAGATTTATATTGATTCTAACAAAACAAATGGTTGATTTATTAGTTTACAATACTAGAGTAATTACAGCCAGTGGAGTGTTTGTACGATGGAGACGTAAGGACTGTCCTGATAACGAAACAGAACTGGTTTATTCGGGTAAGTTAAAAGAACCTTTTATTAGTTCAATACTTTTTATCATCTTGTCACGATACTAATTATTAAGGTTCCATTTGGGAAATGATTTTAATTTTCTCTCAAAACTTACGTGTATATTTAACTACTATCAAATGTGTACTATTTAATGCATATGTACATTGTTCAGGATTTGGTGGTGGATCCTGGCATGAACATCGTGGTGCAGCAGCAGAATTTGTTTGTCTACCACGTGATCCTAACCTGACCACCAAATTTACCTCCTCTGATGCATATGCATTCATGTATGGCGCAGAATACGACTCCTCTGACTTTGGTCATCAGAATGGGGATGACTTGCCGTGTGTAGTTTGTAGAAAGAAGACACAATCCAGCGTATTGATGATTCCTGGAAAGAACAGCTGCTACTCTGGGTGGACTGAACAATATCATGGATATCTGGTAGCGGGATACTATGCAAGTAAAGCTGCCTCACAATACATCTGTTTGGATGAACATCCAGATGTTCTTACAGCAGGACGACGTAATGACAACGGAAAATTGATTTATCCTGTTAAAGCGGTGTGTGGAGCACTGGCATGCCCCCCGTACCACAACAATATGCACCTAACATGTGTTGTGTGCACAAAATAAACACATGGAAACAGAACTGTAATTTTTGTCTAGTTTACATGTATAATGAAATAAATTTATGAAAATTGAAGCATTTCTTATTACATTTTCTCTCAGGGAGCTAAGTGACAAGACTAGATGTGCTAGGTAAGCCTATAGTATTTTTATTAAAATCCAGTTTCATGTTGCAATTAAGATATTTCAGATTAATCAAGAATTAAGAATTCATCTTTTATAATGCCGTCAACTGTGTACATCGTGACTTGCATTTAATTCAGTATTTCTTTTCCCAATCCTGGTTTCTGTAGGGAAAAAATGAAATCAAAGACAAAATCCACAGTTGAGATATAACAGATCTTAGAGAGAGGCTTGAAACTGAAGTAGAATTGACATCATGTCTTCTGCAATTTCAACAATACTTTCACAACAGATAAACAGAGTAGCAAATGAATTCGAAGTTAATGCTACTTTGCATGGTAATGTAGAAAAAAAATTCCAGTCCGACTAAAGTGATTGGTCAAAAAATATTAATGAATACTGCAGTGTATACACCTATTGGTTTTGTTGAAATTCTAATAATATTATGAACATCATATCTATTATGTTTCCGACATCTGAATATCATAAAAGTGTACAATTAGGAAATTTATTGACAATGCTTTACTGGTGAGCAAACCGTTTCACGGAATCGAATAACAATATTGTCTAGTTCCGCTACCACAAAAGTAAAAATAAAAAGTTGTAGAAAGCAAGTTTTTTCCAATAATTTTAATGGATTTTTTGTTATATGATTTGATTTTTTCCCAGTTGTTTCCCATGTTGTGTTCTTTCTTAAATAATATTCGTATAGTTTTTTGCGTAAGTGAAAATAGATTAAATATTATAGGATATCCGCCAAAAATATGGAAGTAACAAACAGTTATCCAGCTCAAAAATCCAGAACAAAAGAGAGCAGAAAAAGCACAAGCCTTTGAAAAATCAGGGATGGGATCAGGTGTCTGGAGTAGTAAATATCCTCTGTAGACCAGTTAAACCTTTCATTGGTCCCTTGTCATGATCATGCAAGCATATATTAACCCGTAGACAATTGGTAATGTAAACAATGGTTTAACTATAAGTATCAAAAACGTCGGTCACAAGTCCATGGCAAGGTTTTTAAGCATTTCTAGACAAATTGATATTAAGATTCAATTCATTTTTGGGGCATTTCTTGTAATTTTTGTATAAACCAATGCATAAATATTCTGAAAGCAGGTATTGCATAGTTTCTGAAAATAATTATTGAAATATCATTTCAGTTGCCATGGCAACGAAATACACCTGTCCATAATCATGCTAGAATTTCCACTTATTTAGGAATGAGTTTCATTCCAGTTTTTTTTTTTGCTTAGTTTAATATATTAAAAAATATTTTATTGTTGTATTGAAAATCATAAGCATGTTGTACATTTTTTTTTTTACAAACCAATTTTAAGTATTTGGTGGGAATGGGGTCGGGTTGGGAGGTAATCACCAGAATTTAGCTTTTTACATATAACGTGTTACCAACGATTGATTCTGATAATGGCAAAATCGCTCAAATAGTTTAGTTCAAGCTAGCAAAATACTGGTACAACCAATGAAATTTTTTTTCTGTATATTATTTTATCTTAATTATTTTCTCTTTCCAAGGTGCAAGATTTATTCTGATATATCCAGTATTAACGAAGTTATGAATGTTTTTTCACATTATGCTCGTTTTACAAGTCAGATGCGTAGAAATGCGTATATGCCATGTAAGGGGATTGTATTTGCTGATTTGAATTGCAAAATGATGCAAAATGATAAGACTGTTTATAAGTCTTTCTTCAACTTGTCTGTCAGTATTTCATTGTTTTAAATATTGTTCGTATACGGAGCGTCAAGAAACAATTTGAAGACATAAACGCTAATTATTGGTCCTTATTGTATAAGCGACGATTGAAAAAGCTGAAATAATCACATCTGCTTTATGATGTTTGTTAGGTTAACACAAACGTCCCTCTCCATTAAAATGTCCAGATAGAAAACAGATGTGTTGGACTGTAATGCATCTTTTGTTTTCTCTTCAATTAGGGTGCATGCATGCACATATGGAATAAAGAAACTATTGTCAGTAACATTTTGAACACCAATCGGAGAGGAAAAAAGGTTTTGTACACTTTGATAGGATAAGGTCGGAATAAAGTTCAAACCAACCTACACGGCAAAAGTGTTTGTTCATTGATAAATCGATCCTGGTTTAAATTTTGCAATCTAATTTCAAACAATACTCCTACTGAAAAGAGAATAGTTTGGGAAAAAGTTCACTTTAAGGTAAACCTTTACTCAGACGACTAAAAATTCCACTGATAAGAACGAAAAAACCCCTATGCCACATTGTACAACTATGACTCTTGTGTTTAATTTCAATTTCAAATTTTTAGGTCAATGACCCACTTTTCATGCTGGTGGCACTTGAGTATTTCTCGGAAAATACCTCAATTTTTCACACGATGACCTTTTTCCTTTCCTTACAAAATATTACAAGCAACACAGCTCTTTAAATAATGAAATATTATAGCAATGGAACAGCGTTGTTTTATAAAAAGAAACAATTAGAGTTTGGGCCATAAATATAAACTTAATAATTCTTTCAGTCCGAATTTCCTCAGTAATAATTATATTTTTTCCCAATTTTTAATCGAATATTTAAAAAAAAACTAAATGATAAGAACTTTAAATTATTTATAGCATCAGGTTACGTTTGTTGCCCTAATTCTCATGGTAATAATATTATATGGGATCAATGATCAAATATTGAGATATATTGTCTGGAATGGTTTCTGTGTATATTTTTGAATTTCTTTATTTCATAACATTCAATTATTTGAAAATATTTATGAGCATTAACACATATATTATTTTCAAAATTATGTTTAAAAATACGGGTAATCTTTACATTGTAATTAAAATTGCAAGAAATAATAAATTTTGACAAAAATGAAAAATTTAGTCCGAATTTCCTCTGCATTACCATACATTGACTTTTGTTCCTGTTTATTTCCTTCGAATAATTAACAATCAAATTTTTCATTGATATGAGTTAAAACTTTGTTATTTTATCTATTTAGAACAATTGTTGATGTAACATATTATTCTCCATAAATTTCTTTTCCTGTTTTCTGAAACCTAAGTAAACGTCCCTTAAGTCAAAATGTAAAATTTTCAAATTTCTTTTCTCGTCAAAGATAAAGAGAAATTGCTTTTCATTTTTAGGTCTCACAATATCAATTATTGTATATTAATTCAAGAATATATTGTTCATGTTGTTTCTGAAGAGGAATATTTAAAACTAACGTATTCTCGACAGTGTTGTTCAACTCTTTAAGCTTTAAAAAGAGAATGCAGGTTGGAGATTGCATTCTACAGTTATTGACCGAGTTCGAGTGCAGCATGCGTTCTGTCGGACCCCAGAACCAAACCTTTTGCCTGAGGCCGTTAAGTCGAATGCAAAGAGTTTGGTTCGACGATCAACAAAACACAATTTGCCCGAGAACACAGTCAATAAATGTCTTGTTATACCTTTAATTTGAATTTATTTTTGATATACATGTATTCTGTGCTGTTTCCCAAGATGTAAATCTTAGACCCGTCACTGTTGAATATAACGAATGCAAATGAGATTTAGCTTTGCCCGTTGTGTCACGTAGGAGTAAAATACAAAATCTCACTCAGTGGTCAAATATCGATTTCTTTTATGCCCGCTCAGTAAAATATTAGAAATGATAGACTTATTTGGTAAAGATTTGTATTGGAACAAATTTTTGAAGGTGTAACAATTGTCATTGCTATACTGTAAATATATATAAATACGAGGGTTGTCCTGTAAAATCGTGGACAAAGCGTTTTTCTCGAAAAGTAATGGGCGCACTAAGCTGAAAATTTCAGTAAATGTTTATTTATCATATTTAAGTGCATGATAATTTTTTGATGAAATAGAGACAAAAATAAAGATTTTATTATGCTTGAATGTGCACGAGGTATTGTCCTACGGCGCACGGTCAAAAAATCAAGGGTTTATTAAAGAATACACAAGTTTGAATTCAAAATAAAAGTTTTAAATACATAAGATTTGGATTGAAATTATCCTAATTCAATTTCACAATCAATTTTGTAGTCTTTGTAAAAATTTTAAGGCATTTGCTTAATTTTTGGCAGTTTCTTGAGCATTCGAAATGGGAAAGTTGTAAACACAACACACGAAAAATGGCGACATTTTATGACGTTAACGGCGCACCGGAGAACAGTTCAGTTTTATTTCGATGTTTTAATGACACCTTTAGAGACTTGAAATGACCATAGAAGAAAAAAGATTATTAAAATATCACCATATCTTAAGCATACAAATGAAATAGGAGTTTTCTTAGCGAAGTTTTATTTTGATCGAATCCCCGGGGAGTACAAAACATACGGACAAATAGCAAAAGATGTTTTGAGAAAGTATCAGGATATATTAGTGAAGTACTCTGACTTATCTACAAAGTTTTATATATTTTTGATATTATTAATTTCAGACAAAATATATGCATAAATAAACAAATTATGAGATTTTATGCCATGTATTGTATCACCTTACGGCGCATGGATTATAACGTCAAAGTGGCTAAAACAGCGTCACGTTTTATTTCTGCTGAAAATGAAGTTGGATGAGTCCCACTTAAATTTAGGAATTTCATTGATACACATTCTTTAGTCTCCGTAAACAGCCGAAGAACCATTTGGCACCCTCATGCGATCTTCTGAAGATTTATTAGTAAGTTACGGAAAATATTCTCACCATCGTTCAACTAATAGCTTTTAGGAATACTGCTGTCAATGATGAACAACTGCTCAGCTTTTAAATTTAATTGTATTGCAAATAATTTTACAATAAATGATCCACGGATAACGACCTGGATAAAACGGTAGTAAAATTACCTGCAGATATCAAAGAAGGGGCTATTCATTGCGATTGCCTGTCATGTTCTTTATTTTTTATTGTGTATTTTTTTTTCTGCTTTTCTAGTACAGTTGTAATTGCTTATTCTTTAGGTTTATTCTTAATTGTTTATTCTTAAATGTAACCATTTTGATATACAGTGGACCTTCAGATATCCGGACGCCAGATATCTGGATGCTTCAGTATCCGGACAACTTTTCATCGGAACGGAATTTCAATTTCTAAATGTTATTTTGTCTTGTTTAACTGGTAATCCAGACATCCGGATGCTTCACATATCTGGACAAATGGACTAGGAACCAAAGCGTCCGGATAAATGACGCTCCACTGTATATGACTGTTGGTGAACGAACTAATAAATGTTTTTCAGTATACATATTTTTCTATATCTTTCTTTTTTCTAAAAAAAGGATAAACATTTTCAAAAATTATTTAATTAAATGAACCATTTTTAAAAGTTAGTGGTGTGTTTGTACGTTGGGGGCGAAAGGATTGTCCTTCAGATAACGAAACAGAATTTGTTTATTCGGGTACGTAAAAAAAAAGGAACAATTTTACATTATTTGTTATTAATAAAAGTAACCTGATACATGTACCTGAGATTCTACAAGCACCCGAATTTATGTCGTTGGCAGTATTCATTAATTTAATTTCTTTTTATTCCAATCTCTTTTTCTAACATCATATTTAATCATTCTGTTTGTAAATGTATATTGATCAGGATTTGGTGGTGGATCCTGGTCTGATCATCGTGGAGCTGCAGCTGAGTTTGTTTATCTACCACGTGATCCAAACCTGATCACAAAATTCACCTCCTCTTATGCATTCATGTATGGCGCAGAATACGACTCCACTGACTTTGGTCATCAGAATGGGGATGACTTGCCTTATGTGGTTTGTAGAAGGAAGACACAGTCCAGCGTGTTTATGATTCCGGGAAAAAATTGCTGCTACTCAGGATGTACCGAGCAGTATCATGGATACCTCGCAGCAGGATATTTCAATCATCCATCTGCCACACAATACATCTGTTTGGATGAACACCCTGATGTTCTTACAGCAGGACAACGTTATGACAACGGAAAAGTGCTTCATCCTGTCAAAGCGGTGTGTGGATCATTGGCATGTCTCCTTACCGCAACAACATGTACCTTACTTGTGTTGTGTGCACAAAATAAACACAAGGAACAGAAAGTAAATTTTCTCTAATTTACATGTATTATGAAATAAATTCATGAAAAATCCAGCATTTCAGATTACAAGTTGTCTCAGGTCAAGGATCTGCATGTAAGTATCTGACGACTAAACGTGCTAGGTAAGTTGATGCTATTTTGATGCAACCCAGATTCTTATTGCAGCCCATATTTTAGCGTTGGCTATGTGATCGGTTGGCCCGATCGAATAGTTACTCAGAGGATCAGTATCAAGTAAATGATATGAATATAAATAGAAAAACAGCAAATTTCATTCAAAGAAAAGAAAATAAGGTTTGTAAAAATTAAAGTCAAAAGTATGTGGGAATTTTTTTTTTAAATCGTGATAGCCATTATTTATTATGCAGTTCGTTTAATATTTTTTGTGAATAATAGAGAAAGAAGTTTATATACTCACCGTCAATAGAAACGCAACACCCTAATTTTAGGATGAAAATTATATACAGGTTATAACTATGTACCAAAAAAGTTAGGACATCTTTTACTTTGCCAAATCAGTTATTCAACGGTTGAATGATTTTTTTTCCATTACCGGAAGTTGCTTTTTAGCCCTCTTAACAGAATTCAAAATTTTAACAATATTTTGGGTTTCCAAGGATTTGAAACTGTTAATCATAAGTATTGTACTTATTGGTATTGGTTTTTCTATGAATAAAGATTCCATATTTTCATCAAATAACAGGGATTTTTCCACTTCTTGCAGTATCTCCAAAATTTTACAATTCGTTGAAAATTGTATACATAGATATCCCCAAGTAGCATGCCCAACAAAAATCTGTCACAGTTTTGGGGGATTTCTTTGTCAATAAATATAGATAAAAGACACAGCTATGTGCATTTTGAGAAACAAAATAGTATGCCATGGAAATTTGTGGGAGTGGGGTTAGGACACTCGGTACACGTAATACTGCTTTCAATTCTGAGCAACTACTCAGCTTTTTCATTCTTTGGTATTGCAAGTAAGGTTACAATTAAATGATCCGCGGATAACGACCTGGAAAACACAGTAGCTATAAATAGTTTTATTTATATGATTTATTGTGTAATTTTTTCTGCTTTTCTAATACAGTTGTAAGTATTTATTCTTTAGGTCTTAAAAGTTACCATACTTTAACCTAGCACGTTCTTATATATATGATTGTTGGTGAACGAACTATTGAATGTTTTTCAGTATACATGTATTTCTGTATCTTTCTTTTTTCTAAAATAAGGATAAAGCATTTTCAAAAATTATATAAATGAATGAACCTTTTTTAGTTAGCGGAGTGTTTGTACGTTGGGGGCGAAAGGATTGTCCTGCAGATAGCGAAACAGAACTTGTTTATTCGGGTATGTAAAAAACAGAATAATTTTACATATTAATAAGCATAACCTTACACATGTACCTGAGATTCTACAAACACCCGCATTTATGTCTTTGCCAGTATTCATAAATTTAATTCCTTTTTATTCTATAGGTCAACGTAAACTCGTTTTCTATCATCATATTCTGTTTGTAAATGTACATTGATTAGGATTTGGTGGTGGTTCCTGGTATGATCACACTGGTGCTGCAGCTGAGTATGTTTGTCTACCACGTGATCCTAACCTGACCACAAAATTTACAACATGTATGGCGCAGAATACGACTCCACTGACTTTGGTCATCAGAATGGAGACGACTTGCCTTGTGTGGTTGTAGAAGGAAGACACAATCCAGCGTGTTGATGATTCCTGGAAAGAACAGCTGCTACTCTGGGTGGACTGAACAATATCACGGATATCTAGCAGCGGGTCAATATAATACTCAAGCTGCTACACAATACATCTGTCTAGATGAACACCCCGATGTTCTTACAGCAGGAGAACGGAATGACAATGGAAAATTGATTCATCCGGTCAAAGCGGTGTGTGGGTCGTTGGCATGCCCTCCGTACCACAACAATACGTACTTAACATGTGTTGTATGTACAAAATAAACACATGTAGCTGATTTTGCATTTGTATTTTTCTGATATTACATCTTATGAAAACTATGTTGAGATGACATAAGATAAATAGTAGTTAATGAAATTAGAATGAATGATAATATTGTGTAAAAAGGTGGATTTGAATACAAGTATTCGGCAGTTTCTACCTCATTTTATAAATCCATCACTGACTGCGAGAATTAGTAGAGTGACGTCATACATTAATGCAGCTTCATTAGTATAAGGTGAAGGTAATGAACAACTGTGTGAATGAAAAAATTCAAGTTGTGAACATGGCAGAAACAGTGAAGTTTTAAAACACTAAAAATGGGATCAAGTTACGATGAGAAGTAAGTCACCAATATCGACCGTCTACGCATTGGTCAGGAAGAGTGATTTATTGGTCCTCTGCCACCCAAAGCGGAGGAGATTCTGTTTCGTCTGTCATCATCCAACTGCGTATCTCTCTGTTCGTCTGTCCATGTGTTTGTCTGTCAGTCTGTCTCACTTGGTTTTCTACACTTTTTTCTAGTAAAGGCTTTCAGATAATGAGCTGATTTTTTATATGTGAATGTATCTTGATGACGTTTGCATTTCCTTTTTGCTTCAATGATTTTTAAGGATTTACGACATTTTCCTTAGTAAAACTAAGAGGGGGGGGGTAAAAGGCCTATGATTTCCAATACCCATAAAAACTGATTCGAGCATATACATGTATTCTGATGTTGAAGAATGAATAAAATGGCTTTCCTTGGCCTTTTCAAGAAGACTATTTAAAAATTTTAAAGGGATAGAGAAAAGTTTGGTGCAAATATGATTTAGTCCTACAGTTTAACTGTTGTTAACCTAGCTGTTCATTAACATAAGGTAGTAATGAATCAAGAGAGGCATCGTGTATTATTGATTGGTTGATTGTACATTGTTTGACGTTCCTCTCGAGAATTTTTAACTCATATGGAGACGCCACCACATGCCCGTGGAGAGCTACAAATGTTGACCTTTACTCAGCACTTATGGCCATTGGGCAGTGAAGGATTTTTTTCCTTGCCAGCACCTTCTGCGACACGGGACCTCGGTTTATACAGGCTCATCCGAAGGACCAGTCTCCACGTCCCACAGTTGGATTGGAACCCGCGACGTAAGGTTCAACTAATTTTGCGACTCTAGACCAGATAATTCAAACCACTGCGCCACGTGGACTATTGAAAGACCGATGCCCATTTCTGTGTATTGTTAAAAAGTCCCATCACATTTACGCTGTTATACTGTGGACTGTAAAGATATCGAACACTATCGACATTGGCATTACATTCACAGGAAAATGATGTCCCAATTTTTCTAATCCAAAATTCTTTTAATTATCTACGAAACGGTGTACTTATTGATGGCCTGTTTGTGTGGTTCTATTTTTCCCCTAGAATTCTAACTTTTATAGACAAAATAGAATGATAAGGTAAAGTAAAATGTTTGCATAAAAGCTGCTGACTCCCTTTTTTATTTGAAATGTATGACTTGATATTCTTTTATCATGTGATTCCTTGGTTTCACCAATATAAACAACTTCACATTCTAAGATTACAAAGATTAATTGTATTCCGTAGACAACATTAGATGATTTGCAGTTCAGATTTTAGCCAGTTTTGGTATTGAAGCTCTATCCAGTAAGATTACTGGTGAAGAAAATGTTAGCTATCATAATATCACAGGTTTAACAGTTTTTCGCAGAACATTTTGAAAAGAAGACATGGGATAGAAAAGGAGACTTCAAATATACCTTTAAACAAAACAAAAAAAAACCAGCAGCGAAGAATAGGAAATATGACTTTTAGACTGATCTATTTCATTTTCTCCTAGTGTTAGATCGCAATATATTTTTTTATTACATAAAATATCAATTTTGTATTCACCTCTAATTTTGGAAATTACAAAGATTTATCAAGGTTTATCAAGGCCACAGAAGGTGTTTTCTTCTTTTCACACAAAAGACTGTAAACAAATTGTGCTTCATATGAATACAAAATAGGTCTACTAATGACGGGGCGTAATTGGTTCCCAATGAAATTCCAATAGATTGTTGGAAGACCTGGTGTCCAAAAAAACAAAAAAAAAAAACAATGATATTGACAATCAAAAACTCAAGCATCTTTTTTATGTCAACTTCAGAGTACTTGTCTGTACGTTTTTCAACAAAATGAAATTGCAAATAACCAATGACAAGGTAAGTTAATTTACGAGTTCCACTTTTATTGAAAAGGCAGTTGTCAATGATATCAAAAAGCCTGCTGGACTTTAATTTATCGTGGGGAATGGTTGTGTATAAAGTTGAAAAGTCAAAAGTTTTTAAGCTGTTGATTTTGGTTGATTTTGGTAAGGTCTGGTGATTTCAAATTGTCCAAAAGTTCCTTTGAATTTTTAAGTATCCATATCTGATTTACAACTACTCTTGAAGTTTCTCCTTCACTACTCGTAATATTTTAGTGAGGAGTAAAAAAAGAGATTTGGTTGAACATTTACTGGAACCTGCTATGTATTTTTGTAAGGATTCTAATGAAGTCTCGGAATCCAATATATATATTTGGTTTTTTGGAATATTAAAAATATTCAAAACTAATTACAATGTGTACAAATGATTTTGAGAACATCATCGGTTTACCTGTAGGTTTCCAATTTGTAATCTAAATATGTGAACGTTTGACATTGGTGAAATGTTTTAAGTAAGTTAAAAGTTTCAAACTGACTCTTTTCGGCGCTAACGCGCCTGGGACCATCTAATTTCTCATATGATGTACAGTTTCTGACTTATGAACACTATTTACAGTGAAGATATATATTGTAGGACCATTTTATTTTAGAAATCAATTTGTAAATTAATTATTCAGCATAGGTCATTGATTCTTTCTGAAATTCTTATTTTCTCATAATTTTTTAATTAAGAGCCATTTTTGGCTTAGAATGTAAATTCTATAACAACAATATTAAATTAGTATAAATAAATCAAAATTTTTTAAAAAATTATAACTGTGAAATCACAAATTTTCGTGGGGGGTTAATTTTCGTTGTTTTCGAGGTATGACCAGACCCACGAATTCATGTTCACAACTAAATGTAAAATATTACATACATAAGTACTCATTAATTATTGATCCACGAAATCAAATCCCCACGAACCAAAAGATTTTCATCAAACCACGAAAATTTGACCCCACGAAAATATGTGATTTCACAGTAAATTACTTTTTACATATTTAACAGCCGGTGGAGTGTTTGTAAGATGGGGACCAAAGGATTGTCCTTCTGATAACAACACAGAATTGGTGTACTCTGGTAAGTAAAGATCATAATAAAGGTATGAAGTTGTTTTTTCTTAAAGCATCAACCCATCTACTAGCCGTATTTGCCATTTTCAGATATTATTTAAAGTTTTAAACTTGCACTTTAATTCCCTTGTCGAGCGATTGTTTCTGATTTTCATCATTAGATTGTACTCGTAGTAATTCATGAGGGTAAACTGATATTTTGCAGGATTTGGTTGAGGATCTTGGCCTACTCACACAGGTGCTGCAGCTGAGTTTGTTTGTCTACCACGTGATCCAAACCTGACCACCAAATTCACCTCCTCTTATGCATTCATGTATGGCGCAGAATACGACTCCACTGACTTTGGTCATCAGAATGGGGATGACTTGCCTTGTGCGGTTTGTAGAAGGAAGACACAGTCCAGCGTGTTGATGATTCCAGGAAAGAACAGCTGCTATTCTGGGTGGACTGAACAATATCACGGGTCAATACAATACTCAAGCTGCTACACAATACATCTGTCTAGATGAACACCCGGATATTGTAACAGCAGGAGAACGAAATGACAATGGAAAATCTTTCTACCCTGTGAAAGTTGTGTGTGGAGCACTGGCATGCCCCCCATACCACAACAATATGTACCTAACATGTGTTGTGTGCACAAAATAACACAGGTATCTGATAATGCATTTGAAATACTTGTTAAATCCTGAAATTTGTCGTTCTTCTGTTAACATTTTGCTTTTTTAACATGTCGTATTATACAGATAGAACGTATGGAAATAATGAACAGTATTCAATCTCAAACGTCCATTGAACAATTGCAAATTTTGGAGCAGAGCAAACTTGAACCTCGAAAACATCAGAGGATTGGATCAGCTGTCATGGAGGAGTGAGCATCCCATGCCGACCGTCACACCCGCCGAGTGCTCTTTGTCATGATCGGGAAAAACGGAAACAATTTTTTTGTAAATAATGGCTTAACGATTAGAATGAAAAACGTCTGAAAGAAAAATTGTATTTGCTTACAAGCTCATTGTGATAACCATAGGACTTACGAACTGATGACTTTAAACGAACTGCTGATGCTCTTAATTCATCAACTTGTTTGTCAATTACTTACCCCGTTTAAGAAATTGTTCAATTCAATCGTAGAGTTTGCTTTTGCTTCTCGAATCAACAGGTAGATATAAACCATGTTTGCAGTGGATGTTGGAATATCGCTGCATAGATAAGGGAAGTTGATGATTAAAGCAAGCGCGTTTATCATAAAACCTTGTTGTTAAATTAAACGTCTTTTTCTAGTAAAATATTCAATTATCAAAAGACGTGTCAGATTCTTTAGTGTCTTTTATTTCAGTCTCACCGAGATGTATCGTATCGACAAAATATAGCCATCGTTAAAAAGGACATCGCAGGTTATCTAAATGTCGAGACTAAGGACATAGCAAGTGTTGTCTTCTTTTCATGTATAAGATATGATTTTAAAGGGACAGAGTAACATTTGGTGCGAATACGATTTAGACCTGACTGTTGATTTATATAAGATAGTAATGAATCAAGAGAGACATCGTGCATTAACAGTTTATTGAAAGACCGATGCCCATGACTACGATTACGTCTCTGTGTATGGTTTAAATATCCCATCACAATTACATTGT
Source organism: Saccostrea cuccullata (assembly GCF_032062105.1). Classification (NCBI taxonomy): domain Eukaryota; kingdom Metazoa; phylum Mollusca; class Bivalvia; order Ostreida; family Ostreidae; genus Saccostrea; species Saccostrea cuccullata. The sequence goes on along the minus strand of NW_026924513.1, from coordinate 83,483 downwards.
TAGACTGTGGACTCGAAAGATTTCCAACACTATCGACATTGCCATTACATTAATTAATAGGGATATGCTGTTACAAGTGTTCTAATCCAAATTTTTTTCTCATTGTCTTCGGAAAGGTGTACTAAGTGCTGAACTGTTTGTGTGATGATAAATCCTTTCTACAATTCTATCTTCCATTGACAAAATAGAATGATCAGGTAAATTATAATGTTTGCATAAGAGCTCGCTGATCCTCATTATTTATTTGAAATGTATGACCTTATATTCTTTTATCATGTGATCCCTTGGTTTCACCAACATATACAAGTTCACATTCTAAGATTACAAAGATTACATTGTATTCCGTAGACAACATTAGATGATTTGCAGTTCAGATTTTCCCAAGTTTTGGTTGACATGTAGAAGCTCTGTCGAGTAAGATTACTGGTGAAGTGTTAGCTATCAAAATGTTACAGGTTTATCATTTTTTAGCAGAAAATTATGAAAAAGAAGTCATGGGATAGAAAAGGAATCTTCCAATATACATTTAAACAAAAATATCAACAGCAGCAAAGGATAGTATATATGAATTTTAGATTAATCTACATGTATTTCATTCTCACCTAGTGTTAGCTTGCAATATCCTTTATTATCAAATCAAACATATGGATATAACAAACAATATTCAAGATTGAAAATCCATAAAACAATACAAAATGGGAGTAGGGCAAGCATGGACCCCCAAAACATCAGAGAATTGGATCAGGTGCCATGGAGGAGTAAGCATCCCCTGCTGACCGGTCTCACCCGCAGCGTGCTCCTTGCCATGATCTGGAAATAACGGAGAAATCCGTCGTCAATTCAGCGTTTAAATAATGGACTAACAATTAGTATGAAAAACGTCAGTCAGCGTTTGACTGAATGATAAATTGTATTTGCTGACAAGGTCATTGTATCGAATATAGAACTTACGAAATGATGACTTTAAACGAGACTGCTGATATATTTGTTTCATCAAATCTGTCAATAATTTACCTCGTTTTAGCATTGTTCATACGTAAAGCATGCTCAAGATTGCGTATCGAATCAACTGAGATACTGTAAAATCACATATTTTCGAGGGGTCAAACTTTCGTGTTTTGTATTTTTTTCATCATTATACAAGTTCTAATCAGACACGCTGAGGAGAGGATTTTGCTGAATGACCCAGACGTGATCCTGTCTCAGATCCATGACCTGGAGAGAAAGTATCAGGACATTTTAGTGAAGTACTCTGATTTATCTGCAAAGTATTCTGAATTATCATCGAAGTGTTCCGATACGTCCACAAAGTATTCCGATTGAACTACATAGTATTCCGATATTTCGACGAAGTATTCAGATCTTGTGGCCAAAACATCTGATCTAACTTTGAAATATGATACTTTGCTACCTAGATCTACTGGTATTTTTTTCTTTAAAATGCATCAAATACATAATTATTTGAATTTCTCAAGGGGTTGAATTGTTTCAAAAGATACATATTTTGAATTTGGTAACAAGGATAGATTTTTTATTATGGATTCCATTCACCATATGTTCGACTCTTCTGTATTCAAGACTCTCAATTCCCTAGAAATTTACAAGAAATGTCAAAAGTAACTTAGTGATGTACTGTACCCCTAGCAATTTCTTAATATAGTGTATATGTCTCATACAGATCAAGGAAGTCTTGATAACTGTCTTATCTTTCCTGCATAAAAATCCCCCAAGTAGCCTGTCCAACAAATACCTGTCACAAATTTTTATTGGATTTCTTTGTCAACAAATATAGATGAAAGGCACAGCCATGCGCATTTTTAGAAAACAGTAAATAGCATGCCCCGGAAATTGGGGGGGGGGGCTTTTAGTAATACTGCTGTCAATGATGAACAAGTGCTCAGCTTTTAAATTCAATTGTATTGCAAATAATTTTACAATAAATGATCCATGGATAACGACCTGGATAAAACGGTAATAAGATTACCTGCAGATATCAAAGAAGGGGCTATTCATTGCGATTGCCTGTCATGTTCTTTATTTTTTATTGTGTATTTTTTTCTGCTTTTCTAGTACAGTTATAATTGTTTATTCTTTAGGTCTTAAATGTTACCAATTTGATATATATGACTGTTGGTGAAGGAACTATTAAATGTTTTTCAGTATACATATTTTTCTGTATCTTTCTTTTTTTTCTAAAAAAAAAGGATGAAACATTTTCAAAAATAATATAATTGAATGAACCATTTTTTTAAGTTAGCGAAGTGTTTGTACGTTGGGGCCGAAAGGATTGTCTTTCAGATAACAAAACAGAACTTGTTTATTCAGGTACGTAAAAAAAACAATTTTACATTATTTGTTATTAATAAACGTAACCTAATACATGTACCTGAGATTCTACAAGCACCCGAATTTATTTCGTTTACATCTCTTTTTCTATCATCATATTTAATCATTCTGTTTGTAAATGTACATTGTTCAGGATTTGGCGGTGGCTCTTGGCCTAATCATTATGGTGCTGCAGCCGAGTTTGTTTGTCTACTAAGTGATCCTAACTTAACCACAAAATTCACATCATCCCATGCTTATATGTATGGCGCAGAATATGATACCACTGACTTTGGTCATCAGAATGGGGATGACTTGCCTTGTGTGGTTTGTAGAAGGAAGACGTAATCCAGCGTGTTGATGATTCCAGGAAAGAATAGCTGCTACTCTGGATGGACTAAGCAGTATCGTGGATACCTGGCAGCGGGACATTATAATTCTCCAGCTGCTACACAGTACATCTGTTTAGATGAACACCCGGATGTTCTTACAGCAGGAGAAAGGAACGACAATGGCAAATGGTTCTACCCTGTCAAAACTGCGTGTGGTGCACTGGCATGTCCCCCATACCACAATAATATGTATCTAACATGCGTTGTGTGTACAAAATAAGCACATGTAACAGAGTATGCATAATTAAATTTAAATTTCAATGAAATACTCATTAGTCTTGGATTTTGACGCTTTTCTTTTTATAGTTTGCCTATTCAACAGTGTCTGTATTATGGATATTTGATATTTCTCTCAAGACAAAAAATAAATACTCAATACTATTAAAGTTAGCTTTGAAATGGGCCTGAACAAATTGATATGCAATATGTATAGTACGTAAATACATGTATATGTATCAAAAGACATAGAAAGACAAAGGATCATTGCCCTTTGCATTTTTAATAACATGATGCTTATATTCTATAAATGTATATTCAATGGCGAGGTAAGGAAAACCGCATTATTACCAAACAATTATCGAAATGCAGGAAGAGGGGATCATTCGTAATAAAATTAAGAATAAAAAATAACTCTTGGTAGAACATATCAGACCAAACGATTGCTTGTACTTTTATTGTAACAAATGACATGCATTTTGCATGTAATTTGCTTGATTTACATGTAGGAAATTGAGTCTATCCAGGATATGTTTAGGCTAATAAATACATAAACAACTAGATGCAGGCGTTTTTTTTCAAAAACAAAAGTAATTGGTTACGTTAGTTATTGTATGGATGATGTCTTCGAGTTCGCCATGTGGTTTGGTGACTTCTTTTCAATCCAAATATTCAATCAATGTAACAAGTTCTATGATATCGATTTTGACGAATAAAGGCGTATAAAAATCAGTAGGCTTTGAATGGAAACTAGTGCAAATTCAAAAACGTCTTTCATTTCACATGATGTTCAATTGAAGATTAAACCAGGATTTTTTTTAATGAGTTCTGCTTTTGTACAATAAAATTGATCGACTATAATTAATTCTCGAGTGCAACCCCTTTACATGTAGTACGACTGAAAACAATTCTGACAAATAAATCTCATTATACTTTAAATTGTTTAACAAGACTTTTGCAGTTATATCAGTACTAATAGAAAAGTCGGAATTTGATATGTTTTGTCCACAAATTACAATTTACTTATATACCGATATTACTGCGGAGCCCTCGTGTCAAGGCAAAAAAAATCTTGATCAGTCCCTAAGAGGAGTAAACAATCCCAGGCACGCCCGCCATAAGCCCTGCGGAATGATCAGCTGGACAAAATAACAGTATTATTTAGTCAACGTTAGTACTAAAAAGTAGGGATGCTAATGATTGGGATGAAAACGTCAGAAAATCAATGTTGCAAATCAGTAGGGTTATATTTGCTACGAAGGTTAATACGCCATAGAATGAACGATATTCCGACATTAAACGAGTCTGTTGAAACCTCGTAACACGATTTATTTTTCATTACAAATCCATATAATTAGAGGACAACCTGTCATAATCTGCCATAGACTCCGCATCAATTTTACGTTTAATTTATACAATACTGATTTCTGATCAATATTTTTTAATCATGTTTTGACGGATGTTTTGAAAATAGCCTAAATATCATATTTTATTTGCGTGAAAACTTCAAATAAAATAATTGTTTTGCATTCCATGGCAATTCAAGCTTTGTAAAAGGAATGCAATTTATGGTCATTCCTCCATGACAACTCCTCTGTTAAGAGGTCTGTGTTTGCCCTGCTCCCGATTGGTATTATTTATATGAACTTTGAGCTTAGATACCGTTCGCTATAGTCATCTCCTTGTTTCTTTCAAATTTAAAGAATCTAATTTTACTTATACTCATTAATCCTTTTCTACGGAAGAAATTCTTCAAAATCACATATCAGTTTTGGATATCTTTAATATCCCGAAGAACCCAAATGATTATGAACTACCATACATGTATATATATTGGATTTCAAATTTCCCTACGAATCCATACAAACGAAGATATATTGCGGGTTGCAGTAAATGTTCAACCAAGCCTTTTTCCTTTGACCTCACTAAGATATTGACAGAAGTGAAGGAAAAACTTCAAGAGTACTGTACAACAAAAAAGAAAGAAGTTTTGTGAATTAGATGTGGACTCAAAAATTCCAAAGAACTTTTGGACAATTTGAAATCGCAAGATTATCAACAGCTTTAAAACTTACGACTTTTCAACCTTATACACCCATTCTCCACGATAAATCAAAGTCCAGGCTTTTTGATTTCAATAACACCTGCTTTTTCAATAAAAATGGAACTCGTAAATTTACTGACTTGGTCATTTGCAAAATTATTTTGTTAAAACGTATACTGATTGCACTCACAAGTACTCTGAAGTTGACATCAAAAAGATCCTTGAGTGTCTGATTGACAATATCTATGCTGTTTTTGGAGACCAGGTCTTCCAACAATCTGTTTGAATTTCTATGGGTACCAAATGCGCTCCATTATTAGCAGACCTTTTTTTTATTCATATGAAGTAGAATTTCTGCAAAGTCTTATGACTGAAAAGGAAACACTTGCTGTGGCCTTCAACTCAGCATTTAGAAATATCGTCGACGAAGCATTGTCAATTAACAATGGTTATTTCCATTCCTATGTCGATACGATATATCCTGGTGAGCTTCAATTAAAAGATATCAAATAGTCTGACACACCTGTTTCATATTTCGATATTTTACTAGAAAAAGGCGATAATGGTAATCTAACAACCAAGCTCTTAGACTATGATAAAGGTGATGACTTTAATTTTTCTCTCGTCAACTTCTCTTACTCATATATATAGCATTATACCTTCATTACCTGCATTCGGCGTTTCTAATATCTCAGTTGATTCGATATGCAAAAGCATGCTCTACGTATTAACAATTTCTAAAACGAGGTAAATTATTGACAAACAAATTGATGAAACAAGATTATCAGCAGTCTCGTTTAAGGATCCTCTCTACACCATGGCAAAATATTTTTTGGACATTGAAAAAAATTTATTGCACAAAGGAGCTAATATTGTGCTTATATATCTAATTTTCAATGTATGGAGCGTGGCATTTACCCCCGGGAAAAATGTTCAAAGACAACACAGTATTAGTGAATAGATATCGCTGTTAATTACTTCAGTAGAGAAAATACATGTAAATAACATGTTCAGTTTATTTATTCTGGCCTTTTAAAATGTTAAGAATATTTGAATTGATTACAAATTGGGTAAATTTCTATTTCTTAGAATTTAGTTCTAAGGGCAGATCACTCTAACTGCAGAAAAATACCTTAGAATCAGAACTCTTCAGTGTGCAGAGTAGAGAGGTTTCTTAAAGTCATCTTTTCAGAAGTTGTTTGGTCGATACAATGACCTTGTCAGCAAATACACATTATCATTGAGTCAAATGCTGCATGACTGACGTTTTTCATTCTTATTGTTAGTCCATTATTTATACACTGAATTGACAACGGATTTTTCAGTTATTTTCCGATCACGACAAGAAGCACGCGGCGAATGTGACCGGTCAGTTGAAGATGCTCACTCCTCCGTGGCACCTGATCCCACTTCTGATGTTAAGAGGTCCGTGTTTGCTCTGCTCCTATTTTGTATTGTTTTATGAACTTTGATATGGTCTTTATCTTCATATCCTTCATTGAATACATTAACATGTATATCAAAGACTAAATTAATTTCTAGCAATATCTTTTAATATTTCATAATTTTCGTGGTATGAAATAAGAGATCTAAGCGTTGATGTTTTCATGCAAGCTAAACATCCTATGAGGCCATTAACTATGTAAAAGAATGCTTCATGAATATTAATTAGTAGATTATGCTGGGAATTTATCTTATATTTCTGATTTCCAGCAATGCCTTCAGAAAATAATATAATAATTTACCAAAGGGTTCAAGTTTTTACTTTAATAAGTCAAAGGTTATGCTTTATTATTCATATTCAAATATTTAAAATTGAAATTGATTTATTTCATTTTGCCCTAGACTTAAGTTGCTTATTTTTGATATTATTATTATTATTTTGATATTATCATTTTAGTTTTCAAATTATTTTTTTTTAATTTACATCACGGCGGGAAATTATGAAACTTTATCTTAAAATAGCTCAAGCATAATGAAAAAAAGTACATTCAAGTAATATTTACACCGCAAAATGTGCCACGTACAACGTACGTGTGCGTTAAATATACAAATTAACTACCACATTTACACATACATGGCACAATTAGCTTGTATAAATTTCGCTATACATAACGTATTAACTAAGTTAAATATTGCATATTTTTGCTAAGGTAAATAATATTACAGCAGAAAATGTATACAATGTAATTTTCTCTTGAAAGCCTTGTAAATATATATTCAACAATTTATATCTACCAAATGTTTAATAGTGGGTAAATATTCGTACTTAGACCTGATCACATATTTTATCTATCCGAATTAGACACAACGTCGCACATAGATGAACTTTAGTTACAAGTTCACAATTTTTCTTATCTATCGTTTGTGCATATTTATTTCGTTTCAACAGATTATGAGTTTGTCATGACTACAACGATGGTAGTGCTTTGCATTTCGTTCATCTTTATACAAGTTCTAATCGGACACGCTGAGAAGAGGATTTTGTTGAATGACCCGGACGTCATCCTGTCTCAGATGCATGACCTGGAGAGAAAGTATCAGGACATATTAGTAAAGTACTCTGATTTATCTATTAAGTATTCTGATGTATCGACGAAGTATTCAGATCTTGCAACCAAAACAGCTGATTTAACAACAAAATATAATTCCATACCATTAAAAACTTCCGGTAATTCTTTTTTTTTCAGAAACGTCTACCAATAACTGTCTATTTGCATTTATCAAATTATAAAGAATGAGTTCAATAAAAAAAATTTACGAACCTTATCCCCTTCACAAAAGTCCTTCGGGGTATGACAAGGAAGGTATAATCAAACCTTAGACAATTCTCTGAAATAAACAGCTGGTGCTAGGTTATGGCAACAAAATTCAAACGACTTATTTTAGCATACAGGTAACGGTCAAGGTCACAAGGTAATTGGTGTCATTTGAAAGAACATAATTAGTAGAGTATGCATACCAAATATAGAATCTATACCTCTCATGGTTCAAAAGTTGTGGTAAAAAATCGAAAAAAGTATTTGTAGCATATAGGTCAAAGTCAAGGTTACAAGGTTATTGACCCTCATATCATTTGAAAGTTTATCAGTGGAGTATATGTATACCAAATATGAAGTATCTATCTCTCATGGTTCAAAAGTAATGGCGAAGGTTAAAGTTGATAACAGACAGACAGACAAGCAAAGAAACAGACAATCAGATAATCAAATAAACAAACAAACAGACAAACAGACAGGACAAAAACAATATACGCATCGGATCTATCGATCCGGGCGCATAAAAATACCCACCTTTTAAGCATTTCTGGTGTAGATTTTGACAATGCTTGCTTTAATATCCCCATGCCATGACAAGAGCACAAACAACATGCAATTCTGTACATTTTTTAAAGGGATTTTCATCCTAGAGATGAGATTGAAAACCGCAGGTTCCAAGAAAGAATTTAATTTCAGAAAATCGTCATATATCTACAACTCCAGCAAGAAACCATCTTAGAAGTAAAATACTTTATTAATTTGATCGATTATATCATGTTTAACCAATCTTTTGAGAATTTGTCTCACATATAAAAACGTCTAATGCCCTGAAAGACTTTTAACTTCATCGAGAATTGAGGGTTCATCGTGTAAAGCCACTTGTGAAAGGGTATTTTTTCTAAGGTCTTATACCAAAGACCTGTGCCTTTCAGCGCTCATATCGAGCACTTGGTAAAGGAGCAGTCATAACATTCATTTTTGTTAAAGTATTTGTTTGACTCGGCAAGTCCAACAAGAATAGAACAGGGGTATCCGGATACAAATTAAAGCAGACGCACTATCAATAAGCTACCCTTCCCAGGTAGAAAAGAATACCATGTAGAGGAAGCTGAGAATTAGAATAGTTACAAGCGCCAAAACATGAAACTCTGAAAACACCGCAGATGGAAGCAGGTATGCTTTAAAGGAAAAAAAAAAGCATCCCCTGTTCAATCGTACATAAAGTGTGTTTATGTAACCCGTGCAGCGTTTTAAGTAATGGATTTATGCCGAATATTGTTCTATATGTAAAATCATCAGACTGTTTGAAGCCGTCTAATAATTTAACATAAAGAATTTTGTGAGACATATATCATACATAGGTATTCAAATTACCTGGAGGAGTTCGAAAATATCACAGCAGGAGTTTGGGCTTCAATAGTTTCTACCTAATAAATAGACTTAATAGAAGTTTTTTCCTTCAGATAGTAAAACTAGTGATAATCTAAACACTGCTCAAGAATGAACATCGTCAAGGTTGTCAGATGATTCTTTCTCCTATTACATGTAAATCATATACAATTGTACCTGATTTCGTCTCTGTGAAGACTTTATGTTTTATAATCTATCAAATAATATTTAAAGGGTACAAGGATTTCCTTTAATTCAATACAAACTTTTTTTTTCATTTAATGAAAAGTCTTCAAAATCTATGAAAATAAAGTTCTTCCAACATGTACAGTAGAATCCTGTCAAGATTGTATATAAATCCATCGCATTTAAATTAAACAAGAAAAGATATCAAATATTTTAAATTTTATCCAAGTAAATAAACTTATAAGGACAATTGAACGAGGTATTTGAAACAAATGGAAAATTGGAAAATTGTTTGTAATATGGTTACTTTCTTGAATGATTTTGATCTTCTTCCCAATCTATATATAACGCAAAATTTGACGTATAATTGTACATTTCAGCTAGTGGAGTGTTTGTACGATGGGGGCGAAAGGATTGTCCTTCTGATAACAACACTGAACTTGTTTACTCAGGTAATTTTGAAAGTGCTACGATTGATTGATTGTATGTTACTAAACGTTCTTAGTTTGAACATTTCACGCATAAATAAACCTTACCTGAACCGGTAAATGAGCTACTTTTACACGGAACCTACAACCACTGAGCAGTGAATGAACTTATTACATGTACTGAGATAAGTGGGCATCGGTTTTCAAGACTCATCACGAAATACCCATAAATTTCAGTTTGAAATACCCAGTGCTTGAAAAAGGAACGGTTACTACCTTTTATAAGACTTAGCAGGTGCCTAGAAAAAGGATGTGAAGAGGTTCTTTATGGTGAAACATAATGATAATTAAGGAATGTAATCAAGCTCGAAAGTCAAATAAAACAATTCAAATCGAGGGCAGAGGAAACACAGATTTTTAAATTATTTAAAAGTTATCATCACTTTTATCAAAAAACGATTCAATTCGATGATAGACATCAAAATTCGAATATTGTCATAATTATTTTTAGATAACTTGGTTTTTGGCCTTTGTAGGATTTGGTGGAGGATCTCATCAAAGCCACACTGGTGCTGCAGCTGAGTTTGTTTGTTTACCACCCGACCCAAACCTGACCACAAAATTCACCTCCTCTTTTTCTTATATGTATGGAGCAGAATACGACTCCACTGACTTTGGTCTGCATGATGGAGATGACTTGCCTTGTGTAGTTTGCAGAAGGAAGACGCAATCCAGCGTCTTGATGATTCCAGGAAAAAATAGCTGCTACTCGGGATGGACGGAGCAGTATCATGGATACTTAGCAACCGGATACTATGCAAGCAAAGCAGCTTCGCAGTACATCTGTGTTGATGAACATCCCGAGGCCCTAAGAGCAGGAGAACGTAACGATGACGGAAAATGGGTCCACTCCGTCAAAGCGGTGTGTGGCTCGCTGCCATGTCCTCCTTATCATAATAATATGTATCTAACGTGTGTTGTGTGCACAAAATGAACATCTTTAGCAGAGCATCTTTAAAATTAATCTTCATTTGAATTTCATTAAAATGATGAATCTGTTGCCTTTCTTTTTACATTTTCAATCTTCTCGTATTGCGTTGGAGAGTAAAATAATACTTTTAAATACAGGCAATTTCATCTTTGAAAAGGATTTTGGCATGATCAGATCCTAGAATATGCAATATATAGTACATAGGTATATCTATTATATAAAGAGTTCATTAACTTTATCATTTTTGAAAAGAAATTGTTTATCAAGAGAAATGAGGCTGATATCATATATATGCATTTGCAAAATTAGGAAAATTGCAATAAACTTTTTTGTGAATATAGAATTTATAATATATTAAATATAATATATATTATATAATATATAAAAATAATATATTAAATAAAAATTATCTTAAGATGAAAAAAAACGAAAACCTAGTCTAAGAGAACGTAATCATATTGCATTATAATATTGTATGAAAAGGCAGAATCGACCTTGACGAATGACGACACTCTGCATCTCATGTATAAATTCAACACTGAACTGTTGAGGTTTAAAGGTCGTTCATAATGAAGCTTAATGAGAAAACGGATAAGATATCTAACTTTTCAACTTATAATTCTAGTAAAGAATATATATTGTGAAGAGAGAAAAAAACTGAACCCTAAAAATACTAAAGGTGGGATCAGATGTCAAAGACAAATAGGACTTCTATGTTAACTTTTTGATCTGACACTAATTTCTGGTCTCCCAGTTCAAAACATAAACTTCGTCATCATAATCATATAGGAGGCAGTGGTATCATTTTGCGAGCTCAGTGTTCTCAGCACCTTTATTTTATTTTTATATCATTTTACGATAAGTTATTGTTCAAATTGTTTATTACGGTAAGGGCAAATTAAATGACAGGAAAGATTTGTAGACCAATGAAAATAATGAGGACACACTTAAATAAGAAGGCGAAAATAACGACCAGTGATCCAACTAAAATAATCTGCTAACAAAACAAATCTGTGAACACTGGGCATTAAAAATGGGCTAAGGAAATTTCAGAGGTGGGATCAATCCCTAAAAGGAGTAAGCACCCCCTATTGACTGGTCATGCTCCCAGTGCGATTAGGTAGACAAAACATTCCAGTGTCAAATTTAGCAAAAGGAGATAACGAACACTATTCGAGCTCAATAGTCCATTAAACAATACAAAATTGGAGCAAAACAAACATGGACCTCCAAAACATCAGTGGTTGTATCAGGTGCCATGGAGAAGTGAGCATCCTATGCCGACCGGTCGCTTTCGCCGTGTTCTCCTCGACATGATCGGGAAATAACGAGAAAATCCGCTAGAATAGTTACTTAAGTAAAGAATCGGAATATATTCAACAAAATATATTGATGGATGATTTATCAAAACATGTACATATTTAGTGTTGTTTAGTGATATAGTAGCCAAAATTGTCATATGAATAAATAAATGAACATCAATAAAAAACTGGGGAAAATCGGTTCTTTTAATTTTGAAAAAAAACTCTATGGCGTCACGATTGCTTACTGTTCCTTTAGTATAGGATTTTTTATCATCAAAATTTTGTAAATACCTCCATCGAAAAATGTTGGGGCGTAGTTTCGTTAAAGCTTCCATTTTTTGTGTTACTGTTTAAAATAAATGTTTGATAAAAGTTTTCTGGAACAAATATTATATCTGATCTTTATTATTAAATATTTTCATAAATCATAGGAATTCCTCTTTTAATATCAAACCTTCAAGTTATTTAAGCGCAAATACATCAATGTGTTCAGTATACTAATGATGCTTTCCAATTCTGCGCCGTATAACTTAATATGTTCCCACATGAATATACTGCTGTTAGAATATCAGACTGCCAGGTGACAATACCATTATCAGTTATACGTTTTTTTTTTTTTTTTTTGTTTTTTTTTTTTTTTTTTTTTTTTTTTTTTTTTTTAAATTTCTTCTCCCCAGACTCAGAAAATATTTGGTACATGTAGGCTTCTCTCCATTATCTATCCACTTAGGTTTAGTTCTAGAAAATAAACTTTAAATATATTCTTCATCTTCTTCTTTCTTCGAGCTTAGTTTGTGCTTCTTTTAATTGTTGTTTTCTTTTTTTAACTCTAGCACAAATCGGACTAATTGGTTTTTGAAATTAAGATGAAAATATTTCAAACTTCTTATCAATAAGAAGCAAAGATTGTACACATATTTTTTCTTTTGTAAAATTAGCTGCATTTGTAATGATATAGTGTACAGTTTTATATGAGTATAGTATGTAATTATAATGCAAAAAGCAAGGATAGGGGATATAATTATCACAAAGTTGTGAGTATCATGAAAAGAACCTAATTTAAAATGTTTCGTGCTCAAGGCTTAGGATAGGCAACAGATGAAGTTTCTGAAATTGAAAAGAAAGATAGAAAAACAATCCAACTTATTTTTCGGTTGTCGAAATTAGACCTGTTTTCGGCATGATTAGGGGATTGTCAGTGAAGGGGAATCTATAAGCTGGGGTTGATTGGGAGAAGTTGGTGATACAAGGCGATTCTTAAGATCACTCAGGATTCAATTAGCACTACATTCTTCATGTTCTTGTTTGTTTTTTCTTCTCTCTCGATAACATGTTAAGAGGAGGAAAATCAATGGTTTCGTCTCTCCAAAGCACTTCAGAACCACACAAATACCGGTCTCTGTCTAATTACAAAATCAGCAACATCTCTTTAGAGGTTTTAGAAACAGAGAATTTATCCCCGAACACAAATCCTTAACTCCTTATATTTTGTTAGAAAATTTAGAATAGTGTCCGGTCAATAATATAATCGGTGTTGAACAGCATAATTTCCTTAACCAATTAAATTTTTGTTTGGCTCCATTGTTAGTTTGTTTCCCTAAATATCCAAATGCATAGACCCAGTACGCAAATATTGTAGAACTAGGGATGCTAGAACAGATACTGAAATACGCAATACGTACCGTAATAGTTACCCAAAATATTGTCAAACAGGAAACACTATGCACACTGAATGTTGTAAGGGTAGTGATCGATCATCCAGGCCCCAAGATCAATTAGAAACAGACTTAAACTTTTAAAAGTCAAATTTTCAAACCCTGTAAAATATTTATTCATTATTGAATTAATATTAAAATTTCTGAATAACAACACTTTTAATTGTGAATCAATATTGAATGTTTGAAACATATTTTAATTTGGGTCTGCTTGTCTTCTAATATATTTAAGTATAATTTAAAGATTTTGACTTAAGCTTATAAGATGTTTCATGATCCCGGGGCCAGTATACAAAGGACTTAAACACTTGAGACCCCACACAAAACACTGCCTAGGAGAATAAGAGTATAAAGACATTCAACACATTAAATATTGTAATACTAGAAGTAAAAGCAATTCAAATATTGTTAAACTGGAAAGAAGTATTAAGTATAATGTACACTAAAAATGGTAGGTTTGGAAAGAAAACATTGAACACACTAAATATTAGAATTATAATACTAGTAATTGAAACACATTGAGCTCTCTACATTTTGTGAGACTGTAGACATCCGCAAGAAACTTAATTTTGTAACACTTGAATTTCATTTATTACAATATAAATTTTAAAACTGAAAACACAGTAACACACTAATTACGGTAAGACATGAGAGACATTGAGCATACATGTAATAAATATTGTGAGACTTGAGACACTTTTAGCACATAAAGTATTGTAAGACCGAAAACACTTTCTGCACACTAAATATTGTAATTCCTGGGACACATTCACACTAAATACATGTATTTTAACAATGGAAACATTTTCAGCACACTAAATATTGAAAATCTGACGACACTTTCAGTACACTAAATATTATAAGAATGGAGACCCATTCAACACAGTAAATATTATAAGACCGGTTACACATTCAGTACAATTGTTATTGCAAGAACGGAAACACTTTCACTACACTTAATATTGTTAATTCTGGAGACACATTCAACACACTAAATATTGCAAGACAGCCGACACATTCAACACACTTGATATTGCAATAATGGAGACACATTCACATTAAATATTGTACTACTGGAAACACTTTCAATCACTATATATTGCAATACTGGAAACATTTTCAGCACACTATATATTGTAATACTGGAAACACTTTCAGCACACTAAATATTGTAATACTGGAAACACTATCAGTACACTAAATATTGTAAGACTGGAGTCACTTTTAGCACACTAAATGTTGTAATACTGGAAACACTTTCAGCACACTATATATAGTAAAACTGGAAACACTTTCAGCACACTAAATATTGTAATACTGAAAACAGTACTTTCAGTACACTAAACATTATAATATTGGAAACACATTCAGTACACTAAATATTATAATAATGTAAACACAATCAGTACATTATATATTGCAATACTGGAAACATTCAGTGCACTAAATAGTGTAATACTGGAAACACTTTCAGCACACTAAATATTGTTATACAGGAAACACTTTCAGCTAACTTAATATTGTAATACTGGAAACGCTTTCAGCATACTAAATATTGGAATACTGGAAACACTTTCAGTACACTATATATTGCAAGACTGGAAACACTTTCAGTACACTAAGTATTGTAAGACTGGAAACACATTCAGTGCACTTAATATTATAATACTGGAAACACTTTCAGCACACTAAATATTGTAATACTGCAAACACTTTCAGCACACTAAATATTGTAATACAGGAAACACTTTCAGCTAACTTAATATTGTAATACTGGAAACGCTTTCAGCATACTAAATATTGTAATACTGGAAACACTTTCAGTACACTAAATATCGTAAGACTGGAAACACATTCAGTACACTTAATATTGTAATACTGGAAACACTTTCAGCACACTATATATTGTAATACTGGAAACACTTTCAGTACATTATATATTGTAATACTGGAAACGCTTCCAGTACACTTAATATTGTAAGACTGGAGTCACACTTAACATACTAAATATTACAATACCGGAAACACTTTCAGCACACTTAATATTTCATTGGAATTCAAACTAAATATTGTAATACTGGAAACATTTCAGTACACTATATATTGTAATATTATCAAATTACTTTTTATATATTTATTAATTAACAGCTGGTGGAGTGTTTGTAAGATGGGGACGAAAGGATTGTCCTTCTGATAACAACACAGAATTGGTTTACTCTGGTAAGATCATAATAAAGGTATTAAGTTGTTTTTTCTTAAGATCAAACGCAACGTAGTTTGGACTTTATTGGATTCTTCCCTGGAATTGAAGAGTTCCACTAAATGAAGGACCTATGTGCAATACTTTTAATGTATATATATGGATTTGTACACCTCTGCTAAAACAATTTTTGATGAAAAAAATCTGTAATTTATGTTTTGTAATTTTTGTTTATTTTTCTTTGAATAATGCAAAATTTTTCAAAATTTGATACCTTTTCAAAAATGTCAAGGAACATATAATACTATTATAAGTTTAAATTTAGACAATCTTGAAAAATTATCAGTTGGTAAGGTACCTTGCGTATGTCCTTAAAGCATCAACCCATCTGCTAGCCATATTTGCCATTTTAAATATTATTTAAAATTTTAAACTTGCACTTTAATTCCTTTGTCTAGCAATTGTTTCCGAATTTCATTATTATATTGTACTCGTAGTAATTCATGAGAGTAAACTTATATTTTGTAGGATTTGGTGGTGGATCTTGGCCTACTCACACAGGTGCTGCAGCTGAGTTTGTTTGTCTACCACGTAATCCTTACCTGACCACCAAATTTATCTCCTCTTATGCTTACATTTATGGAGCAGAATATGATACCACTGACTTTGGTGTGGTTTGTAGAAGGAAGACGTAATCCAGCGTGTTGATGATTCCAGGAAAGAATAGCTGCTACTCTGGATGGACTCAGCAGTATCGTGGATACCTGGCAGCGGGACATTATATATAGTGTATAGATTAAACTGATATCAAAGTATGTTAAATAATACAGTCATATATATGTACATTGCTCAGGATTTGGTGGTGGATCTTGGTATGACCATATTGGCGTTGCAGCTGAGTTTGTTTGTCTACCACGCGATCCTAACCTGACTACAAAATTTACAACCTCCAATGCATTCATGTATGGCACAGAATACGACTCCACTGACTTTGGTCATCAAAATGGGGATGACTTGCCTTGTGTTGTTTGTAGAAGGAAGACACAATCCAGCGTGTTGATGATTCCAGGAAAGAACAGCTGCTACTCTGGGTGGACTGAACAATATCATGGATACTTAGCAGCAGGAAACGCCAGTTTTGCAGCTGCTTCACAATACATATGTCTGGATGAACACCCGGATGTTCTAACAGCAGGAGAACGGAATGATAATGGAAAATCTTTCTACCCTGTGAAATCTGTGTGTGGAGAACTGGCATGCACTCCATACCACAACAATATGTATCTAACATGTGTTGTGTGCACAAAATAAGCACAAGTATCTGATAATGCATTTGAAATACTTGTTAAATCCTGAAATTTGTCGTTTTTTATTTACATTTTGCTTTTTCAACATGCCATGTTATACAGATAGAATGTATGGAAATAACGAACAGTATTCAATTTCAAACGTCTATTGAACAATGCAAATTTTGGAGCAGAGCAAACTTAGACCTCGAAAATATCAGCGATTGGATCAGGTGCCATGGAGGAGTAAGCAACTCATGCCAACCGTCACACCTGCCATGTACTCTTTGTCATGATCGGGAAAACGGAAACAATTATTTGTAAATAATGGCTTAACGATTAGAATGAAAAACGTCTGAATAATAAGTTGTATTTGCTTACAAGTTCATTGTGATAACCATAGGACTTACGAACTGATGACTTTAAACGAGACCGCTGATACTCTTAATTCATCAACTTAATTGTCAATTACTTACCTCGTTTAAGAAATTGTTCAATCGTAGAGTTTGCTTTTGCTTATCGAATCAACAGATAGATATAAACCATGTTTGCAGGGGATGTTGGAATATTGCTGCATAAATAAGGGAAGTTGATGATTAAAGCAAGCGCATTTATCATAAAACCTTATTCTTAAATTACTATAAACGTCTGTTTCTAGTAAATTATTCACTTTTTAAAAGACGTGTCAGATTCTTTAGTGTCTTTTATTTCAGTCTCACTGAGATATATCGTATCGACAAAATATAGCCATTGTTAAATAAGACATCGCAGGTTATCTAAATGTTGAGACTAAGGACACAGCAAGTGTTGTCTTCTTTTCATGTATAAGATATGATTTTAAACGAAAACAGGTATGCTTAAAAAGGAACTCAATTTATAATAAATTGTTGGAAGACCTGGAAGCAAACGATAGAAACGTTAAATGTAAAATTTATGTTAAGGACGAAAAAATCCTGGCAGCGTTATCTTTGACAACGTTATAGAAAATTTGCGTGAAATCTATAGTACGTGAAAAATGTATCTAAAGATATTGGTACTTGTAACACCAAAGTTCATAATTTTTTGGAATTTTAAATCATTATTTTTTATAAATTGAAATAATACTGATATTCTGTAATCAATCGCAAAGTAAGGAAAATCGCAAGATACCAAACCATTTTCGAAATACAGAAGTTATTATACATCAAATGATAAATAAATGTTGAAATGACAAAAGATGAAATAGGAGTTGATGAAATCAGAATGAATCAAATATCGTTTTGAAAGATGTCTACATTTCAAAATTCATTACTGACTGCGAAAATTGCTACGGTCACAGATTGTGCATTATGAGGTTTCATGTGTATAAGTTGAAGGTAACCAACAATTATGTAAATGAAAAAATTTAAGTTATGAACAGAGCAGAAACAGTGAAAATTGAAAACACTAGAAATGGGATCAAGTAAGTCATCATGTCGACCATCTACGTATTGGTCAAGAAGAGGAATTTATTAGTCTTCTACCGGTCAAACTGGAGGAGACTATATGTTTCCTCCGTCTGCATCCAACTGCGTATCTCTCTGTCCGTCTGTCCACATGGCTATATGTAAGTCTGTCTGACTTGGTTTTCTTTACTTTTTACTAAACACTTTCATATATTGAGCTGATTTTTGGTATGTGAATCTTAATTGGTGAAGTTTGCATTTCGTTTTAGCTTGAATAATTTTTTGAGGATTACATTTTCCTTAGTAAAACATGGGGGTTTAAAAAGCCTATGATTTGCAATATCCATAATCATAGATCCGAGCCACTACTCTGGTGTCGAGGAATAAAAAAAGAATGACCTTTACTTGCCTTTTCAAGAAGACTATTTAAGAATTTTAAAGGGACAGAGTAACATTTGGTGCGAATACGATGTAGACCTAACTGTTGATTTACATAAGGTAGTAATGAATCAAGAGAGACATCGTGCAGTTTATTGAAAGACCGATGCCCATGACTACGATTACGTCTCTGTATATGGTTAAAAAGTCCCATCACATTGATATTGTTAGACTGTGGACTCGAAAGATTTCCAACACTATTGACAATGTCATTACACTAATTCATAGGGATATGCTGTCCCAAGTGTTCTAATCCAAAATTCTTCTCATTGTCTTTGGAAAGGTGTACCCAGTGATTGACTGTTTGTGTGGTGATAAATCTTTTCTACAATTCTAACTTTCATTGACAAAATAGAATGATCAGGTAAATTATAATGTTTGCATTAGAGCTACGGATCCTCATTATTTATTGAAATGTATGACCTGATATTCTTTTATTATGTGATCCCTTGGTTTCATCAGCATAAACGAGATTACAAAGATTACATTCTATTCGGTAGACAACATTAGAAGATTTGCAGTTTAGATTTTTCCAAGTGTTGGTTGACATGTAGAAGTTCTGTCGAGTAAGATTATTGGTGAAGTGTTAGCTATCAAAATGTAACAGGTTTACCATTTTTTAGCAGAAAATTTTGAAAAAGACCTTTAAACAAAAATATTAACAGCAGCAAAGAACAGTAAATATGAATTTTCGGTTAATCTACATGTATTTCATTTTCACCTAGTGTTAGCTTGCAATATCATTTATTATCAAATCAAACATATTGATATAACAAACAGTATTCAAGGCTGAAAATCCATGAAACAATACAAAATGGGAACAGAGCTAACACGGACCGCCAAAACATCAGAGGATTGGATTAGGTGCCATGGAGGAGTGAGCATCTCCTGCCGACCGGTCTCACCTGCAGTGTGCTCCTTGCCATAATCTGGAAATAACTGAGAGATCCGTCGTCAATTCAGTGTTTAAATCATGGACTAACAATTAGTATGAAAAATGACAGTCAACATTTGACTCAATGATAAATTGTATTTGCTTACAAGATCATTGTATCGAATATAGAATTTACGAAATGATGACTTTAAACGAGACTACTGATATTCTTGTTTCTTCAAATTTGTCAATAATTTATCTCGTTTTAGAAATTGGTCATACGTAAAGCATGCTCAAGATTGCATATCGAATCAACTGAGATATATAAACTCCGCATTCAGGTTATGAAAACCTTTTTGATCATGAGATCTAAAGGTCAGTGTCATAAACTTAAAACTCCAGTCTGTTTAAACACGGTTGTTTTTCGAGAAGTCTTGGACCCTTTGCAATTTAATTTTATGCAACAACTCTATGTCCTAAGACTCCTTTAAATTTAAAGTTAGAAGGTCAAAGGTCAAGGTTCTAACTTAATATTTTTTGTCTGTTTGTAAAACATTCATTTATTTCATGCAATAGGTCCAGAAACTTTTGAGCATTTTCATAGAAATTTCATCTCATAATTCGCTGTGGCCTCGCCCACTCCTCTTAAAGTGCCCTAACGTCCCCCAACCCCCCCCCCACCCCATCGCAAACCCCCTCTAGATCCACGCTGCTATTCTTTTTCTTCTGAACTTCATTGTAAAGTAATTTACGGTCTCCATATTTTTTTAAAAATTAAATATCGTAACTATATATTTTTTAATTCTATAGAATAAACGTCCCTACAGCGCAGCAAATATCTTCTTTAAGTAATAAATCGTTTAAGTCATGTAAAAATACATCCATTTATTATATCTAACGAATGTTTCATACTAGCACAACATTCGTACTATAGACCTGACTGAATTTTTATCAACCAATTAAGACACCAACTGGCACTTAGTTACGAACAAAGTCAAAATCTTTTCTTACCTATCATTTGTGAACATTAATTTCATGTTTGACACATCTTGAGAGGTTTTATTCAGATCGAAAACAATGAAAGCCTTTCACAGTTTGCCAAATTTCATACAAGTTCTAATCGGCCATGCTGAGAAGAGGATTTTCCTGAATGACCCGGATGTGATCCTGTCAGAGATCCATGACCTGGAGAGAAAGTATCAGGACATATTAGTGAAGTACTCTGATTTATCTACAAAGTATTCTGATATATCGACGAAGTATTCAGATCTTGCAACCAAAACGGCTGATTTAGCAACAAAACATAATACCGATCCATTAAAATCTTCCGATAATTCTCTTCAAGATACTTTAACCAGATATTGTTAACTTGTTTATATCAAATATTACAGAAAATTTTCTTTAAATGGTTTTTTATTGGAACCTTATTTGCATTACAGAAGTCCTTTAAGGAGTATTGCAATAGAGGGTATAATTATTGCCTAGAAAAATCCCTTGAAAAGGTAAACAGTTGTAAAAAATTGCCACCTTTTGATTATTTCTATTTGTTTCGAAAATCCTCTTTTTGAATGTACAATCCTGTACCCATGTCATGACTGCTGCGTAAACTGCAAGTAATACAGAAAATGCCAAAGGATTTCCATCCTAGAGATTAAATACTGTAGGCTCCAAAAAAAGGCTAACAGACAATCGTAATACATATAGAATTTTGTGAGAAATATTATACTTATAACATAGTTTCGTTGTAGCTATTCAAATACCGAAATGTTATCTGGAAGAATAAAAAAATATCAAAGTATGAATTTGGGTATCAATAGTTTCTACCTAAAGTCTTTTAATAAGTAGACTTGACAAAAAAAAACAAGTTTCTTTTTTTTTTTATAGTAAAACCATTGATACTTTTAACATTTCCCAAGAGTGCACTTCGTCAAGGTTGTCAGATAATTCTTTCTCCTACTGTAGATCACTAATTTTTCGCGACACTTTATAGTCATTGTCATTGACTTTTGATAAGCGAGACAAAATTTTCATGAATTATGGTTATTCCTTTTTATAATCTTAAGGAATACTACTATAAGCAAGAATTAGATTTTTGCGAGGATACTGTCTCGCGTAATTATTCTAAAATAACGTTCTCGCGAATAAAAAGTGACTTACAGTATAAATTCTTGTAACAACTGTCTCTGTGAAGGCAATTTTATGTTTTACCATATATCAAATAATAATGAAAGGGTATAAGGATTTTCTTTTAAATTAGAAAATGTAATTGTCCTTAAAAGCAAATGATAAAAAAGTCTTTAAAATCTATGACAGAGTTTGTTTTGACATTCTCTCAACGGCTAATATGAGTATATAGTTGAATCCTGTTGAAAATGTATATCAAGCCAATATCACAAGTAAATTTAACAAAAAGATATTTATATTTAATCCAAAAGATAAACTCATTAAACAAATTGATAGAAGACTTTGAAAACAAGCGCTACCTTAAAAGGCTATAATTTGGTAACTTTCTTAAATGATCTCTTAGCATTACTTGGCATTACTTGATGCATAATTATACATTTCATCTAGTGGCGTGTTTGTAAGATGGGGTCAAAAGGATTGTCCTTCTTATAACAACACTGAACTTGTTTACTCAGGTAATTTTAAAAAAGCTATGATTTATTGTATGTTGATAAACGTTCCGTTTGAGACCTTTTCACGCATATATAGACATCACCTGAAACTTTACATGTAAATAACCTACTTTTACTCGGATCTTAGGATCTTTCAGCAGTTAAGGATCGTAATTGTGCAGTCGCTTATTTATTAAATAATATTTTAGGAATATCTTAAGATATGTCCTTAGGTGTAAAACGAAAGCATCTAAGGAATATTGTAAGTTAAGATGTCCTAAATTCCATCATACATTTAAAAAAAACAAACAAACAAGCACTACTTAAAGTTCCAATTTTAAGTTTCCATCGTATACATCTGTGGATGTAGGGGGACGGGATTAGGTCTCCCTGAGTTCTAAAAATTATCTAATAGTTAACACCCCTCCCCAAACCAGGCGAACAAATTCACAAACAGAAAACACGGATCCAAAGTAATGCGGCAAAAAAGCCAAACACATGAACATGCTTTGTATAATTATAAAGGCAAGCGCCCTCCCCCCCCCCCCCCAAAAAAAAAAATTCTTTCAGGTTTGGAGACAATTATTGTTTTTGATATCTTTACTAGTCAAAACATTTCAGAGTCTGTATTTTTAAGTGGGCTAATGGACTTGCCCCCTCTTTGCTTTTGGAAAAATGAATCGATTAACGAGTGATACACAAATATATGTTATAGTATTTGTTTTTCAATTCAATCTATGATTTGCTTATAAATTGTGCAAATTCATCGAATTCCATTGCATATTTTTAGCAGTTTAGTCCAATTTTTTGTCCAGGTTTGTGTATAATATGCTATAATATAATAGAAATACTTGTTTACAATTTGAGGGTAGCAAAATATAAATAGAAAAGCTAAATAATAAATCATTCTCTATTTATAGTCATTCATTAAATAGTAATGCTGGATCAGCACTTTAGAAAAAAGAAATAAGTCAAAAAATCATTTCTAGTCGTTGTTTGTGCCCTGTTGATCGTTGATAAAATAAACCCTTCTCTCTCTGGGAATGGGAGGGGAAGAGGAAGTCATGATTATAAACTTTCTTTAAATATTTCCAATTATGTTTCTTCTTTACTTTAACTCCAGCTACTACCAATAAATGCATTAATTAGATGCAATATACAGATATTTAATGATGAACTTGTACTTACTTGTATAACTCTAGAGATAACATAAAAGTTCCTATCCAAAGATATTTTTCTTACTACTTTTCCTTTTGTAGCATAAATAACAATCAAAGTAATTCCCAGATTCTACTCGGTCAGCAAAATCAGGTGGGGGTAATACTAGTTATAATCTTTAATAGCCCAAGACGTTCATCTTTTAGCATTAAGTAAATATAACAAACACTAAAATAATAGGTTGTGTGGTGTGGTAATAATTAAACATATGTAGTGTAGCATATGATGTTAGATAGTAACAAACTTAAACAATATAGAGTTTAGCCAAATACTTTAGACAGAAAATGATTTTATGACACTTTCACGTACTTCAAAAGCATGATGGAGGTAAATACCTAAATTTCACAATTCCTTATTTTTTTTACACTAAGCAGCTGTATGTTTTTTCCAGTAATATTTCTTAATGTATCGTCATCTAATATCACTAAATTGAGGACATTTTAGAATAAAATGAATTTCATCCTCAATATCTAAATGGCACATTTCACAATATCTATATATTATTCGCTGGTATATTACTGTGGCGATCACATTCAGTAGCTAGGATATGGGACGACGTACGTATTTTACTTAATTGCTTCTTATATTTGGAAGGAATAGGTTTTGTTCAGTTATATTGGAGAGAAAAATTATCAATGGTGTGTTTATAAATTTTGCATCTTGATGAGCAATTTATTTGCTCAAAACTTGTTTGGATAAAAATATCTACAATTCTCTGTTTAATGATAGGGAAAATAATGTGTTTTCATTTTACTACTTTCCTGATTATTACTAACTTCACCTAGACCAATTTCAAATATTTTTTCTTTTATATTTGTTACCCAATTATTTATATTTTTTAAATTCCTTTCACATTTCTCTAGTAGCATATTGTAACAGGCTAAGAGAATACAATTTTCATTATTTGACACCCTGAACCAAAATTTGATTATTTTAAGTAACCTCACTACCTTCAATATGGGAGTCTCCCAGTTTCACAATAAATCATTACAGAGTTTGTATTTTTTTCTTACACCTGGAACATATTTTAGATATTGCAAATGCACACTTTCTATATCTTTTGCATTATGAAAACCCCAAATTTCACATCCATAGTTTAAAACACTAGCACCATGTGTCAAACTAAATACTAATGGTATCATGTGACTTCATCCTCCTACCCCACCCCACTTTTTCCCAATAAAAAAAATTGGTCGTACATGTACATTGCCTATTTCGAAAGGGTTTTAATAATTTTTCTAGAACGTTTCACTTTTAATTTAAAATGGCTAGAATGTTTGAATGGAACAATTAATTAACACATTTTTATGAATTACTTTCTCTATTTCTTTTGTATATGCGTTTGCCTTCAATTTCCAAGGTACGTAAATAAATTTATTTAGATACTAGGGCATGTAATAAAAGAAATTAACAATTAACAACAAATATTGTATTTACTTACGTAAACACATAATTTTTAGTTGTTTTCCTGGCACCAGCGCTTCTTAAAATCACCTAAGATATGCTATACGACAAGATCGTAGTTGTCTTAAGGTAGGATTCTTCTCTGGTTTCTGAGTAGATGAAATATTCAATGTATATTTGCTTATATTCCTTATATATTTAGGTGAAAAGATTTAAAAGACCATATTCTTCTTTCCTCATCACAATTGTACAACTTTAAATAGAAATAGTAAATTGTGTTCGAAAACTAGCAGGTACTATAGTTTTGGCGGAATGGTGGCGTATGAAAATATCTTCTTTTCTGCCTCTCAAAATTATTATAGAACAACCGTTACCACTCAAGTTCAAGGCCGGAAATAAAAACTTACGGAAATGTAGCATAACGTATTGTGGGGGATGCTGACACACATGCTAATCAAGCCGGTGCTGTTGGCATCCCTTCATAATTGATTGTTAACATGTTGTCATTGAAAAATACAGTTGTTGATTTTGATGTTGATGAAAGACAAACTGAAAGTCATTGAAATATTGACAATTTGATGTTGATGTTGATAATACAATGAAGTTATTGATAATGTTGAAAGGTTGATCTAACGTTGATTGTTGATGTAATTTGTCATGAATATCTCATAAAATGTAAATATGTTGTGTGCTTGGGGCTTGCTCTTGCTAACTAGCATCCCCTTGCAGTTGTATGTTGTTTCAATTATAATCAATGTATTTATTTCCACCGCGGCCAAAAATCTTCCACAAGTAAACATTAAACTTTTAATTTGTTGTGTCATCTTTGCATACAAGTTCTGCGATAATTAAATGGAACAATTAATTAACGCATTTTTATGAATTATTTTCTCTATTTCGTAATATATACATGCATTTGTCTTCAATTTCCAAGGTACGTAAATAAATTTATTTAGACACTAGGGCATGTGATAAAAGAAATTAACAATCAACAACAAATATTGTATATTTACTTACGTAAACACATAATTTTTAGTCGTTTTCCTGGCACCAGCGCTTCTTAAAATCACCTAAGATACTAGTATGCCATACGACAAGATCGTAGTTGTCTTAAGGTAGGATTCTTCTCTGGTTTCTGAGTAGATGAAATATTCAATGTATATTTGCTTATATTCCGTATATCATCACAATTGTACAACTTTAAATAGAAATAGTAAATTGAGTTCGAAAACTAGCAGGGACTATAGTTTTTGTTGAGATGGTGGCGTATGAAAATATCTTCTTTTCTGCCTCTCAAAATTATTATAGAACAACCGTTGCGAATTTAATTACAATTTTTACATAATCAAAGACTAGAAGAATTTTTCAAATGTAAACTAAATTAATAATAAGGATCTTAAGTTCTAAAATATATCAAATAAATATGAATTTCCAAACAAACTACAATTATTTTAGCTTTTAATAGCTTCCAATCTGAGTACAGATATGAGCCAAAAATTCAAAGGAAGTATTTTTACTCTCTTACTAAACGGTCGAAATTTTTTGTTTTTGTATCATTTTGTATCTCTATATGACATCTTTACCATATGTGAAGGTAAGAAAAAATGAAATATAGGGCGCATATAAAAATAACTTAAATATCCGAAAAATTGAAGAAAAATAGAGGAACTTCGAATTAGCCAAAATCAATTTTTGTTAAACTATTTGTGTCAATTTGATAATATCATTTTATAGACCCTATATGGTAATATCTTTTTATGCAAAAAGAAAAACATTTAATATTTTGAAATAGAAGATCCTAACTCATGATTGGATGCAGTTATTTTTATTCTTAATGACCAGGGAAAAGGTAATGATCTTGACCTGACCTTGACTCTAATATAAAACGGTCAAAACTAATTTAACTAATACCATCACTTAGTAATATTGTCTTCTTGATTCTGTGAAAATTTCATTAATTTTTAAATATAAGAAATACAGTTTTGTGTGAAAAGAATCCTACCTTAAAGTTAGGACTAAGATTAGGAATTCTCCTAAGATAGGACAACTTTTTGGCCCCACTTAAGACTAAGATATGTCGTAAGTTTGTCTTAAGATATGTCTTAGTCCTAAGATAGCTTCATAATCATGACAGCTGGTGTACAAAAAGGGTGGGGTACCAAAGAGTCAATTTACGAAGACTGAAATAGGATAAGCTTTGAATATTCTCACTGTAACATTGTGTATAGTCAGGGACACTGTTATATGAATGTTTTGATTCTTGCTGTAAGTTTAATTGTACTTTTGATATATATATATATACTCACAATCAATAGAAACGCAACACCCTAATTTAAGGGTGAAAATAATGTACGGGATATAACTATGTAACAAAGAAGTTAGGACATCTTAAACATTGTTTAACTTTGCCAAATCAGTTATTTAACGGCTGAATGATTTTCATTCCATTACTTGAAGTTGGTCTTTATCCCTCTTAACAGAAATCAAAAATTAGCATTTTTAATAAAATTATTGACAATATTTTGGGTTTTCAAGGTTTTGTACCTGTAAATTTTAAGTATTGTACTAAAATCCCGGAAAAAATATCCTTTTTTCTCTTCCGTATATGATGCCTGTATTTCCTCAAAATAACTGAAGGCACGCATTTTCATTGCTAATGCTGGAAATTCTCAAAATAAATAAAAAGGAGAGCTACAGATGCAAATAAACACTACATAACGACTTTTCGGGCTCATGTGTTTCAAAAGCATGAATGGCAGTTCCTTGACCGGAAGTCTAAGGGTTACTACACTACGCAAGGCTATAGAAAATTCGACCTCAGTATCTGAAAAATAGGCTTTTAAAAATGCCCAAGAATATTTATTTCGCTCAGATAAAGAAATTGATAAACCTAATGCATGGTAGAAATCGGGCTGCGTATGTTGTACATGGCGGACTAGCACGTTTTAATAAAATGGTCGGAAGGGGGGATGTTTTAAAAGTTATCTGTTTAGAGGGCTAACAATCAACTTCCGGTAATGGAATGGAAAAAAAATCAACCGTTAAATAACTGATTTGTCAAAGTAAAAGATGCCCTAACTTTTTTGGTACATAGTTATATCCCGCATATAATTTTCACCCTAAAATTAGGGTGTTGCATTTCTAATGATTGTGAGTATATATTACTGTAAATAAACCCTAGAATTAAGTTTTCCAGGCATTTCGGGTTACGTATATAATTTGACCTCCTTGTGCCTCGATATTTAATGATGAATGTTTTTTTCTTCTTTTTTATGGAAACATTGTAAAGGATAACAAGGTTCAAATAAGTCTAAGGCTCAGATATATACAAAAAATATGATAAGTCATAATTCTATATTCAGAAATATATTTATTATTTAATTTTTTAAAGCAATCTTAAAATTCTTCAATGACGTAGATATCAGTGCCCAACACCACTGTTGTATAAAAATGCATTAAATACAATAGTACATAGAGTAATGAATGTAGTACATTTTCACTTTTGCTATAAACGGATACTAAATAAATATCTTCCTTTGGCTTGAACACAGTTTTTGTATTCTGTAAGGTAACAAAACTAGAGTACAGTTCTGCAATATTAATTTTCTTATAGTAGGTTTTACTTTAAATTAACATATAATTTTTTCTGTTGTGATATTTTGTTGAGCTTTTATCCATACTTTTTTCCTTATAATTATTTCGAATTCAAACCAGAAAACTAATTACAACTTTTTCTTTTCTTTTACATATGATTTTTAAATGTCCTCATAAATAGTTCTCAATCAATTCGGCAAAGAACATTTTTTGTTCCTTCCAGTTCAATTGTTTGCAATATCCATAATGGAAATAACTGTTTAGCCTTAATGTCGACAGGTTGATGCCTTTTTAATCTTTTTTAAACTTTAATTGTGAATCCAACATATTAATTAAGTACCTTGCGTTTCAAAAATATTTATTACAGCATGATTTTTTCTATAATAGCAAGTAACACACACTCAAGCTGACACCAGATGTAAAATAATATTGATTGATTTTTTTTAAATCTCACATTTTTATATAACCTTGTTTGAAATTAAAGATAGGATTAGTTCATTTTTACCAACATGGCGATAGAGTTTTATATGTCTTTTTTCTTTATGCATATAGTTTTTGGACTGGCTGAAAAAAAATTTGGTGAATGATTCAGAGGAGCTATTGTCTCAAATCAATGACCTAAAAAAGAAAATATGAGGATTTGTTATCCAAGTATTCGGATATGTCAATGAAGTATTCGGAAAGGTCAACGAAGTATTCTGAACTGTCGACGAAGTACTGCGATATATCCATGAAGTATTCCAATATATCTAAGAAGTATTCAAATGCATCTAAGAAATTCTCAGAAGTTGTGAGGAGAATAGCTAAACTCAATGTGAAATTCAATGATGCATCTCCAAAATCTTATGGTAATTTGCTTTTTTAGATATCCACTCTTTTAGCTTTATAATTCATTTTATTTTATAAGGGGCATGCAATTGTGATTTTAGGTTAAATTTGTTCATTGCGCTCTATAAAAACACCTTTTAAATGCCTCTACTTTGAAATGAGGAAAAGAGGGAAACAATCATTGACACAGTTTCCAAAAACCATCAAGCTGCTAATCATAGAGGTATTTTATTTTATCACTTACTCTACGGAATAACATTCCGCTAACTAAGGTCTGAAAATAACAATTTTGGAACTGACGTTGACTTATAATGGACTCATCAGTTAGCTTTTTTTTTATATACCTCATGCAGTTGATTCGATACGCAAGAGCATGCTCTACGTATGAACAATTACTACTACGAGGTAAATTATTGACAAGCGCCTTGATGAATCAAGAACATCAAATTAAAGTCATCATTTCGTAATTTTTATGGTCGATACAATGACCTTATCAGCAAATACAATTTATCATTTAGTCAAATGCCGATTGATGTTTTTCATACTAATTTTTAGTCCATTATTAAAACACTGAAACACTGAACTTACGACGGATTTTCCCGGTATTTTCCCGATCATGACAAAGAGCACGTGGCGGATGAGACCGGTCGGCAAGGGATGCTCACTCCTCCATACTGGCACCTGATGCCACCTAAGATATTTTGGAGGTCCGTGTTTACTCTGCTCCATTTTGTATTGTTTTATGGGTATTGGATCTCGAATACTGTTCTTTATCTCAATATTCTTCATTGATTAATTGTATGTTGTTAAACGGTTTTCTGAAGAATTTTTCACTTATATGTAGACCCACGTCTTGCCGATGGAGAGCTACAAATTTTGTCCTATACTCGGCACTCAAGGCCATTGAGCAGTGAGCGTTCTTTTTCGTGCCAACACCTACAATGTATTGCGACACGGGACCTCGGTTTAAACGGTCTAATCCAAAGGACCAGTATCCACGTCCCTAATATTAATTGTGGAAGAGGTCATGAAGATAAGATCGAAAACGGTTTTTTGAAAAACTGTAGATAATACTGATACACTGTACGTTTCCATTGCCTGAGATTTCCCATATTTATACATGAAATTAAGTCCTACAAGCTACATTAGAAGAATACGTTTTTAGGTTTTGAGAAATTTGTAGGCGTCTTTCATTTACAAGATCTGTGCCTTAAATGGGCCACATTGAATATGCTCAAAATTAAGTGGTTTGCAATGAATTGTATGTTCTCCAAATAAATTTGTAATGATTGTAAGGCTTTTTAAAGTGATCGCCTCAAATCCATTTGATTATCTTCTAATTTGCTTGTCATTCATCTTTTACAATTTTCGAAAAATGTATTTAAATCATGTCATCAGACAAAAGAAAATTACTCTTGAGAAAAAGGAGATTAAGATACTAGATAACGCGTAAAATGATAAATAATTTTAATGATTATTTCAAATTGAAGTATGTTACATATACCAGTATCCAAGCTTAATTTAGCCATGATACTTTGTAAACAAAATATATGATGTCAACAGAATTAACAATATTCAAAACAAGTAATGTTTATTTTGAAACAAATACACATGTAGAAAGATTAATATTGATTCTTTTCTTTAAATGTCATTTATTAGTTTACAATAATTACAGCTAGTGGAGTGTTTGTACGATGGGGACGTAAGGACTGTCCTGTAGATAACGAAACAGAGGTGGTATATTCGGGTAAGCTGAGAGAACCTTGGTACAATATTATTATTAATTAGTCACCATATACATTATTAATAACAGATAATACAAACAAAAAATGGATGCCTGGATTGGTATATATTTTTGGGTCCATTTTTGTTGTAAATGATGAAAATCATACATCTAATTTTCAATTATTAAGTATAGAAAACAAGACAATTTCTCCCTTAAAACGTCTTTAAATTGTTCATATTTTAAACGTAACGTCAAGCGAATTGATACGCTTTTGACGTAAGTAATTGTGATGTTGGAAACTCAGGTTATACAATTAAAATAAATCTTTTATCCAATCAAATGACGCGTTACAACTAAATTCAAAGTACTGGATTGTAAATTAAACCTTTTATGATATTCAAAATTCTACCTTTCTGCAACTATGTTTAGTATCTATTTTTCATTTCAAATCCCATTATTGTGAAACTTTGAAAGAAATACGAAAAACTATGCAGTGAATCTTGTCTATTTTATTCATTAAAACATGAGCAAGTTATTATTTTCAAATTTTAAGACGAAAATCTCTCCTTAAGGTTTTCTTTCTGAACAATTTTTTTTTTCAAAGTCTTAAAGTACATATAGAATAAACTGATAACGAATTATGTTAAATAATACATATGTACATTGTTCAGGATTTGGAGCTGGATCCTGGAATAATCATCATGGAGCTGCAGCTGAGTTTGTTTGTCTACCACGTGATCCTAACCTGACCACCAAATTTACTTCTCCAGTGCATTCATATATGGCGCAGAAAACGACTCCTCTGACTTTGGTCATCAGAATGGGGATGACTTGCCTTGTGTGGTTTGCAGAAGGAAGAGACAGTCGAGCGTGTTGATGATACCAGGAAAGAATAGCTGCTACTCGGGCTGGAAGGAGCAATATCATGGATACCTGGCAGCGGGACATTATAATTCTCAAGCTGCCACACAATACATCTGTCTCGATGAACATCCGGATGTTCTTACAGCAGGACGACGTAATGACAATGGCAAATGGGTCTACCCTGTTAAAGCTGTGTGTGGATCATTGGCATGCCCACCATACCACAACAATAAGTACCTAACATGTGTTGTGTGCACAAAATAAACACAAGGAGCAGAACTGTAATTTTTTTTATAGTTTACATGTAATATGAAATAAATCCATGAAAATTGAAGCTTTCTAATTACATTTTCTCTAAGAAGGCTAAGTAGCTAGACTATACGTGCTAGGTAAGCTGGTAATATTTCTATTGAAATCCAGTTTCATAATGCAACCAAGATTGCAGATGAATTAACAAGATGAATCAAGAATTCATCCTTTTTTAATGCCTTCACCTGTGTACATCGTGACTTGTACTAAATTCAGTCTTTTTTTTCATTCCGGGATTTTCTAGGGAAAACAAAGAAAAATCGACAGTTGCAAGAGGCTTAAGAGAGAGTCTAAAAACTGAAGCAGAATTAGACACCATGTCCTCTGCAATTTCAACAATACTTCCACGGAAGATAAACAGCGCAGCAAATGAATTCGTTGTTGATGCTACTTTGCATGGTGATATCAAAAGACTTCCAGTCAGCATGAAGTGTCTAGTTATAAAATATTAATGAATATTGCATTGTATTTACTTAATGGGTTTTGTTATATAATCATGAACACCGTATCTAATATATTACCGACATTTGAATGTCATAAAAATTTAGATCTACAATTAGGAAATTTATTGACAATGCTTTATTCATAGGCAAACTGTGTCACAGAATCGAAAAACAATTTCTTCTAGTTCCGCAGCCACTAAGGTAAAAATTGATAGTTGTAGAAAGCAAGTTTTTTTTCAATTATTCATATGATATATTTGAATGTTGTGATTGTTCTCAAATAATACTCGTATATTTTTTGCTTGAGTGAAATAAATATAATAGGATATCCGCCTAAAATAAAGGAGTAACAAACTGTAATCTAGCTCAAACTCCAGTACAAAAACGAACAGAACAACCACAAGTCTCTGAAAAATCAGGGATGGGATCAGGTGTCTGGAGTAGTTGATATCCTCTGTAGACCAGTTAAACCTGTCGTTCGTCCCTTGTCATGATCGGGCAAGCATATATTAATCGGTAGACAATCGATTATGTAAACAATGTATTAACTATAAGTATGAAAAACGTCGGTCTCAAGTCGACTTAATGGATATTGTTTTTGCTGATTCGAATTTATATACTATTTGCAAAATGATGACGTTAAGTAAGACTGTTTATAAGCCTTTCTTCAACTTGTCTGTCAGTATTTTTTTGTTTTAAATATTGTGAAACAAATTGAAGACAGAAACGTTAATGGTTGGTCCTTAGTGTATAATTGATGTATGAAAAAGCTTAAATAACCACATCTGCTTTATAAATTTTGTTACTAGGTTACCACAAACATCCCTCTCCATTAAAATGTCGAGATAGAAAACAGATTTGTAGGACTGTAATGCATCTTTTGTTATCTCTTCAGTTGAGGTGCGTGGAGTCTACATGTACATATGAAATAAAGAAACATATTTTTATTTAATGTCAATAAATTTTTGATCACCAGTCGGAATAGGAAATAAGGTTTTGTAGACTAGGATATGATAAGGTCAGAATAAAGTTCAAACCGACCTACCGACCTACCAGGCAAATAGTTTGTTCATTGACAAATCGATCGTGGTTCAAATTTTGCAATCTAATTTCAGAAAATAGTCCTACTGAAAAGAGAACCTGTTTGAAGAAAAGTTCCCTTTAAGTCAAATAAAATACATTTTCAAATTTCTTTTCTCGTGAAAGATAAAGGGAAATTTGTATTCATTTTTAGGTCTCACAATATACATTATTGTATATCAATTCAAGAATATATTGTTCACTTTGTTTCTGGGGAGGAATATTTAAAACTAACGTACTACCGACAGTGTTGTTCACCTATTTAAGCTTTAAAAAGGGGATGCAGGTTGGAGATTGCATTCTCGTACATTTATTGATCGAGTTCGAGTGCAACATGCGGTTTATCGGACCCAAGAACCAAACCTTTTGCCTGAGGCCGTTAAGCCGAAATCATACAGTTTGGTTCGACGATCGACAAAACGCAATTAGCCTGAGAACACAGTCAATAAATGTTTTGTTATACTTTTCATTTTATTATTTTTTTTTTTGGATATACATGCATCCTATACTGTTTCCCGAGATGTTAACCTCAGGCCTGTCACTGTTGAATACATCAAATGCAAATAGGATTTAGCTTTGTCCATTGTGTGACGTAAGCGGTCCAACATCTTATCGACAGGTCCAACATCTCACTCAGTGGTCAAATATCGATTTCTTTTATGCCCGCTCAGTTAAACGTTAGATATGTAAGACTTTTTTGGTAAAGATTTGTATTGAAACAAATTTTTAAAGGTATAACAATTGTCATTCCTATACTGTAAATATATAAATATATAAATACCCCCGGTATATAAATATATATATATTACTGTTTAAAACAGGAAAATAATCTAATGCTACATGTAGCATAATATCAAAAGTTTTTATCAGTGGTAGTAACCTACGAATTCACAACTAACAGTACATAATCGGGAAATATACTGTTGTTTTATCTATCATTTGTGCACATTTAATTTGGACTGGCCTGCGTTAGTCCGATCGAAGATATGAAGAACCTTTACTCTTTGGTCATCTTTATACAAGCTATAATCGGACATGCTGAGAAGAGAATTTTGCTGTATGACCCAGACGTGATCCTGTCTCAGATTCATGACCTGGAAAGGAAGTATCAGGACATATTTACGAAGTATTCTGAGTTGTCTAGAAAGTATTCTGATTTATCCACAAAATATAAATGGTTTATCGTCGCAGTGTTCCGACATGACTACAAAGTATTTGGATCTTACGAGAAGAACAACTGATCTGACTGTAAAATATGACGCTTTGTTTTCCAAAGCAACTGGTATTTTTTTTTTCTTAAATATATTTGCAGACATTTCACAAGCATTTATCATGTGATCTAGATTTCATTCTAAAAAGACATATTTTGATAAAACGTTCAGTATTATACGATATCTGTCAGTCAAAATTATGTACTTTTCGAAAAACAGGTCTTCCTACATTCTTTTGGGATTCCCAATTGCAATCTGTTATAAGCAGACTAATTTTTGAATTCATATTAAGCAGAATTTATTCAAAAGTTTCTGTAAGAGAGGATAACACTGGTAGTTGCCTTCAAATTGACATACTCATCGTTAAGACAGTTTTCACTCAGACACTAAATAAACGACGGATTTCCGGCGATTTTCCAATCGTGACAATATTACACTGTACCGAGCTGCTGGGGATACTCATTCTTTCTTGGCATCATAACCTCCGAAGTTTTGGGGGTCCGTACATATCTATTTGCTTTTCTCCTGATTTGTATGGTTTAAGTGAACTTATCTCAATGTTTTAACTTCCCTGCATTCAGAATTTTAAAAAAAAATGCCCCTTCAACATTTAAAACATACAACACTTTCTATTAACAATGTCAATATTTTCTTTACTGTTAATATATTTTAGCTGGTGGAGTGTTCGTTAGATGGGGAAGAAAGGATTGTCCTTCTGATAATAGCACAGAATTGGTGTACTCTGGTAAGTTAAAAAAATTGAAAAAAAAATTAACAGTTCAATCTTATTTTCTAAATTCTGTGGAAATAAAGTCGATTTCGATATCAGCATTGTTCTGTTCCATTTTCGAACATTATCGATTTCTTTTTATTGTGTACAAGGGTTGTCCCAAAAAGTCGTAGACAGGGAAAATAGTTTATTTTCTCTTTGTTGAATTAAAATTCTTTTCTTCTAATAACAAAAAGTAACATTTTATGATCATGTATTTCAAATTTCATAATGACATCACATTTAATAAGAAAATTATGAAAAAGTAAAGAAAGCATGTAAGTGTACATCGGCGCTCGAAAGCAAGCGTAATTTACGTCTCTTATAATGTCATAATCTCTTTTTATGCTTCACGCGTTTGTTACCATTCAATATTTTTTCTAAAAGTGAAAGACCACTCTTGACTAAGGGACTTATTTATATTCACTACTTTCTGGGGTTTTGTTGTTGTTGTTGTTGTTGTTGTTGTTGTTGTTGTTTTTTAAGCAGATTTAAATTTTAGACGAAATTTATTCGAAAGATCGCCATACATTGTTGGTAGCAGAGAATGCACATTGTTTGACGTCGTTCGTGACCCAGATTGTTTCCCCTTGTCTGCGTACCTTAACAAACAGTACTCTACTTCTTACATGTTGTAACTATTTTCGCTATAGCGGAAAAACTCTCATTGAATTTTATGCCATTTAAAAATAACTTTCCAATTAAAATCTAGTGTGTAATGTCACTTCCGTACTCTTTTTCCCGTCTCTGATGTATACAAACCATATTCAAAACAAGTTATTATATATCCGTGCGCCGGTTACGCGTTTGACGACGTCATTTTCACCAAACTCAATTCCAACAACACTTTGAAAATCATGATGACACCAATCGTCTGTTTCCAATGCTATTATTATGAAATTTTGACACATTATTAAGATTTTGATTCTGATTTCACTGATTTAAATTTCAGTTCAATGTTTTTCATAATACTGAAGAAATAAAAGCAAATGTAACAGTTATATGTGTGAAATATATTCCGAATTTTGTTCGTGCGCCGACAAACCTTATCGGCCATCATATGAATCGTCCTAATATTATTAATTTATGAAAGATATATATTTAAAAATCCACAATTTTAAAGAACATTGAATTTATTATGTCTATGCAAAATTTGGGTAGTATTGGTTGCATGTTTAAAAAGTTATAAACAGTAAAAAGTAGATAGATGTTCAATTTGTTTCAAACGTAAATATACTTAGGATTTGCTGGTGGATCTTGGTATGATCATTCTGGTGCCGCCGCTGAGTTTGTTTGTCTCCCACCCGATCCAGATCTTACCAACAAATTCACTTCCGGGTTTGCTTTCATGTACGGCGCTGAATACGATTCCACTGAGTTTGGCCGCCATACAGGTGACGATCTTCCTTGTGCCGTTTGTAGAAGAACAAAACAGTCCAGTGTGTTGATGATTCCAGGAAAGAATAGCTGCTACACTGGATGGACTGAACAATATCATGGATATCTTGCAGCAGGATACTATCAATTTGCATCTGCCACCCAGTACATTTGTCTTGATGAACATCCTGATGCTCTTCGAGCAGGAGAACGTAATGACAATGGAAAATTGGTCCGTCCCGTGAAAGCGGTATGCGGATCGCTAGCATGTCCACCATACCACAACGATATGTATTTAACATGCGTAGTGTGCACCAAATAAATAATATAACCTAATGATTGTTACTTTCATGGCAAATATCCCTTACCCAGAAATGAAACTCTGAAATATTTCAGCTGTAGTAGTTTTGGAGAACAAAATCCCCAGTATGTGAAAAACAGGCACCTAAAATTTCTAAATGTATTCGAGCTCAAAAGTCCATTAAACATTACAAAATAGGAGCAGAGCAAACACAGACCTTCAAAACATCAGAGGTAGGATCAGGTGCCATGGATGAGAGAATATTCGCTGCCAATTGCTGGAGCTTTACATCAAACGAACTTCTGACTGAAAGTTGTAAGGACTATGGGATAGTGTGCTCCTTGCCATATTCTGAAAATAACGGAGTAATCCGTCGTTAATTCAGCGTTTATAAATAATGGACTAACAATTGGTATGAAAAACGTCTGTTAGCATTTGACTCAATGATAAACTGTATTTGCTGACAAGGTCATTGTATCGAATATAGAACATACGAAATGATGACTTTAAACGAGACTGCTGATATATATATTTGTTTCATCAAATATGTCAATAATGAACCTCGTTTTAGCATTGTTCATACGTAAAGCATGCTGAAGATTGCGTATCGAATCAACTGAGATACTGTAAAATCACATACTTTCGAAGGGTCAAACTTTCGTGTTTTTAGGAAAAACTCTTGTTTCTTGGGAATTTGATTTCGTGGATGAAGAATTGTTGAGCAGTTATGTATGTAACATTTTATATTTCCTGACGGACATAAATTCATGGGTCTCTTCATACCTCGAAAACAACGAAAATTAACCCCCTCGAAAATTTTGGATTTCACAGTATATAAAATCAGCTTTCAGGTTATGAAAACCTTTTTGATCACGAGATCTAAAGGTCAGGTTCATAAACTTAAAAATCCAGTCTGTTTAAATACTGTTATTTCTCGAGAAGTCTGGGACCTTTTGCAATTTAATTTTAAGCATTAACTCTCCATGTCCTAAGACTGCTTTCAATTTAAAGTTAGAAGGTCAAAGGTCAAGGTCCTAAATCAATATTTCTGTCTGTTATAACACATTCATTTATTTTATGCGATAGGTCCAGAAATTTTCAAAGAAATTTCATC
Source organism: Saccostrea cuccullata (assembly GCF_032062105.1). Taxonomy (NCBI): domain Eukaryota; kingdom Metazoa; phylum Mollusca; class Bivalvia; order Ostreida; family Ostreidae; genus Saccostrea; species Saccostrea cuccullata. The sequence continues at coordinate 44,659 of NW_026924513.1, read as the reverse complement.
TCATCATTCCCTGTGACCTCGCCCACTCCTCTTAAAGTGCCCCAACGTCAACCAACCCCAACCCATCCCAAAAGTTTTCAATAGAATTTCTCAAAGTGTCAAAGTTTTCGATAAAGTTTTTCAAAGTGTCAAAGTTTTCACCAAACATTATCAAAGTGTAAGAGCTTTTGCCAAAGTTTATCAAAATGTCAAAGTTTTCGCCAAAGTTTTCACTAACTGTAAAGTAATTTACAGTCTCCATATTTTTTTTAAATTAAATATTGTAACTACTAGTATATAATTTTTTTATTCTATAGAATAAACGTCCCTACGTTCCTACAGAGCAGAAAATATGTAAATTTTTTTTCTTCTTTATGTAATAAATCGTTCAAGTCATGTAAAATACACCCATTTATTATATCTAATGAATGTTTTTATACCGGCTCACCATCCATACTATAGACCTGGCCGCGTAATTATCAACCAAATAAAACACAAACCTGCACTTAATCACGAAAAAGTCACAATCATTTATCAGGTCTGGACGATTTCTAAATATGGAAGTCAAGAACGATAACCGAAAGTTGCTATAAATGCACATCAAGTACACGTAATTATTTTTCTGTCCAATCAGACAACAGCATTTTTACGCACCCCAAAACATATTTTAAAAGAACAAAAAGATAACACGTGTTTTTGTTTTTTTCCTCAAAAAGATTTTTTTAACAAGAAATCTGTAAAAGTAAGATGAAAACTTTTGAAGAATAAGGTATTCCCCACATTTTTACCGTAAACAACCTTGACATTTTTATCTCGGTAAAGAAAAAACAATAATGCACGATAGAATGTAATCGTTTACAGAGGTATAGATCGCACCAGCAAGTTTTAATCGAGTTCAATTATAACATTTACCAGAATATATTATATGATGGTAAATATAATTTTGCCGTCCGATTTTCATCGTTAATGCTTAAATTCCATGTGAATAGATCAACTCACACAAGTGTTTATCGTATGGAGTATACACATATACATGTAGTTTTGCATTATCACGAGTTTCATGAGCGCCGAATACTTAGCTATGCAGAGACTGCTATGCAGACTTTAAATAGGCATAAGGAAAGGCGATTAACGTGGAGAAAAGAGAATCCTGTAATTATACATGAATGCGTTTTATCCCAATATCTTACCTCGCATATCAGAAACTGCATGGACTACTAGTATTCTGTAATAAACACTCAAAAATAATAAAGACTGTTATATTTTCGATAAGATTTTTATGTCAGGCTCTAAAAACTGAAAGTTTACCGTATTTATATCAATTTTTAAACGTAAGTAAACTTTTGGGATTGCTAACTCCTAGAGACAGATTTATTTATCCCACTTAAAATATTTCAAGTCGCGTTTGTTCACGGTAGAATTGTCATAAATATTATATTATTCCCAAATGCGCATAAAGTTTACAAAAAGTTTGTTCTAAAAAAATCTTTTGAGCAAAAAACTTAAAAACCACGTGTTTTATTTATTCTCTCATGGGTTTGTCTAAACGCTGTTATCTGATTGGTCAAAAGGATTAGTGCCTTGTTTATTTTGTGTATTAATAGCAATTCACGGTTATCGTTCTTGACTTCCTAATTTAGAAATCGTCCAGACCTGTTTATTATCTATCATTTGTGAACATTTATTTCATGTTGACAGATCTTTAGAGGTTTTATTCAGATCTAAAACAATGAAAACATTTTACGATTGGTTATTTTCATACCTGTTATAATCCCCCATGCTGAGAAGAGGATTTTGCTGAATGACAGAGACGTGGTCCCGTCTCAGATCCATGACCTTGAGAGAAAGTATCAGGAAATATTAGTGAAGTACTCTGATTTATCTACAAAGTATTCTGATGTATCGACGAAGTATTCAGATTTTGCAACCAAAACAGCTGATTTAACAACAAAATATAATTCCATACCATTAAAATTTTCCGGTAATTCTTTTTTTTTTCAGAAACGTCTACCAGTAACTATCTACTTGCATTTTCAAATTATATAGAATGAGTTCAATAAAAAAAAATTCAGAAACCTTATCCCCTTCACAAAAGTCCTTTGGGGTATGACAAGCGAAGATATAATCAAACCTTAGACAATTCCTTGAAATAGTCAGCTGGTTGCTAGGTTAAACAAGATGTGTTTGTGAAACACTATGCGCCCGGCGGCAACAAAATTCAAACGAGTTATTTTTAGCATATAGGTAACGGTCAAGGTCACAAGGTCATTGGTGTCATTTGAAAGAACTTAACTAGTGGAGTATGCATACCAAATATAAAATTTATATCTCTGATGGTTCAAAAGGTATGGTAAAAAAAACGGATCTATCGATCAGTGCGCATAAAAATACCCACCTTTTAAGCATTTCTGGTGTAGATTTTGACAATGCTCGCTTTGATATCCCCATGCCATGACAAGAGCACAAACTACATGTTTCTGTACAATTCTCTACATTTTTTAAAGGGATTTTCATCCTAGAGATTAGATTTAAAACAGCAGGCTCCAAAAAAGAATTTAATTTTAGACAACCGTCATATATCTACAACTCCAGCAAGAAATGGTAAAATACTATTAATGTGATCGATTATATCATGTTTAACCAATCTTTTGAAAATTTGTCTCACATATAAAAACGTCCAATGCCCTAAAAGACTTTTAACTTCATCGAGAATTGAGGGTTCATCGTGTAAAGCCACTTGTGAAAGGGTTTTTTTTCTAAGGTCTTTTACCAAAGACCTGTGCCTTTCAGCGCTTATATCGGGCACTTGGTAAAAGAGCAGTCATAACATTCACTTTTGTTAAAGTGTTTGGTTTGACTTGGCAAGTCCAACAAGAATCGAACAGGGGTATCCGGATACAAATTAAAGCAGACGGTGAGATGCACTATCAATAAGCTACCCTTCCCAGGTAGAAAAGAATATCATGTAGAGAAAGCTGAGAATTAGAATAGTTACAAGCGCCAAAACATGAAACTCTGAAAACACCGCAGATGGAAGCTGGTAAGCTTTGAAGGAAAATGCATCCCCTGTTCTATCGTACATAAAGTGTGTTTATATAACCGTGCAGCGTTTTAAGTAATGGATTTATGCCGAATATTGTTCTATATGTAAAATCATCAGACTGTTTGAAGCCGTCTAATAATTTAACATAAAGAATTTTGTGAGACATATATCATACATAGGTATTCAAATTACCTAGAGGAGTTCGAAAATATCACAGCAGGGGCTTGGGCTTCAATAGTTTCTACCTAAAGCCATCTAATAAATAGACTTTAGTTAATAGAAGTTTTTTTCCTTCCGATAGTAAAACCAATGATAATCTAAACACTGCTCAAGAACATCGTCAAGGTTGTCAGATGATTCTTTCTCCTATTAAATCATATACAACTGTACCTGATTTTGTCTCTGTGAAGACTTGGAAATTTTATGTTTTATAATCTATCAAATAATATTTAAAGGATACGTGGATCTCTGCCATGTCCTCCATATCATAATAATATGTTTCTAACATGTGTTGTGTGCACAAAATGAACACATGTAGCAGAACATCTTAAAACTTAATTTTCAGTTGAATTTTATTAAAATCATGAATTTGTTTCCTTTCTGTTTACATTTTTAATCTTTAAAATCCTATTGCATTGGAGCAATCTGTACCTAGAGTTATTGTTTTCTTCGCTACAACACCTCTGTCAACCTCTAAATGACAAGATTCTTGGCAAAACTTACTTTTGCCTATTGCATCATAATATATGAATGTAAAACTTCTATATTCCTGCTGAATATGTTAAATGAAAGTTTATTTACGAGAATATTAGAATCAGATATCGCCTTTTCACCATATCTTAAAAGGGATATTACTGTTTAAAATAGATGTTTGATAAAAGTTTTCTGGAACCAATATTGTATCCGATCTTTATTATTAAATATTTTCATAAATTATAGGAATTCCTCTTTTAATATCAAACCTTCAAGTTCTTTAAGCGCAAATACATCAATGTGTTCTGTATACTAATGATGCTTTCCAATTCTGCGTCGTATAACTTAATATGTTCCCACATGAATATACTGCTGTTAGAATATCAGACTGCCAGGTGACAATACCATTATCAGTTATACGTTGTTTTTTTTTTTGTTTTTTTTTGTTTTTTTTTTTTTTGTTTTTTTTTTTTTTACAATTTCTTCCCTCCAGACTCAGAAAATATTTGGTACATGTAGGCTACTCTCCATACTCTATCCTTTTAGGTTTACATCTAGAAAATAAACTTTATTCTCCATCTTCTTTCTTTGAGCTTAGTTTGTGTTTCTTTTAATACTGTTGTTTTCTTTTTTTAACTCTAGCACAAATCGGATTAATTGGTATTTGAAATTAAGATGAAAATATTTCAAACTTCTTATCAATAAGATGCATATATTGTATACATATTTTTTTCTTTTTTGTATAATTACCTGCATTTGTAACTATATAGTGTACAGTTTTATATGAGTATAGTATGTAATTATAATGCAAAAAGCAAGGATAGGGGAAATAATTATCAAAAAGTTGTGAGTATCATGAAATGATCCTAATTTAAATTGCTTCTTGCTCAAGCCATAGAATATACCACAAATAAAGTCTCTGAAATTGAAAAAAATGGAAAACTTGTTTTTCAGTTGTCGAAATTAGACCTGTTTTCGGCATGATTAGGGGATTGCTAGTGAAGGGGAATCTATAAGCTGGGGTTGATTGGGAGAAGTTGGTGATACAAGGCGATTCTTAAGATCACTCAGGATTCAATTGGCACTACATTCTTGTTTGTTTTTATTTCTCTCTTGATAACATGTTAAGAGGAGGAAAATCAATGGTTTCGTCTTTCCAATGCACTTCAGAATCACACTAATACCAGTCTGTCTAATTACAAAATCAGAAACATCTCTTTAGAGGTTTTAGAAACAGAGAATTTATCCCCGAACACAAATCCTTAACTCCTGATATTTTTTTTTAAGAAAATCTAGAATAGTGTCCGGTCAATAATATAACCGGTGTTGAACAGCATTAATTTCTTAACCAATTAAATTTTTGTTTGGCCTCATTGTTAGTTTGTTTCTCTAAATTTCCAAATGCATAGACCCCGTACGCAAATATTGTATAACTAGGGATGCTAGAACAGATTACATACTGAAATACGCAATACGTGCCGCAATAATTATATTGCCAAACAGGAAACACTCTGCACACTGAATGTTGTAAAGGTAATGAACATCCAGGCCTCAAAGATCAAGAAACAGACTTAGACTTTTAAAAGTCAAATTAAATTCTCAAACACCTGTAAAATATTTATTCTTTATTGAATTTATATTAGAATTAAGGAATGAATCTAATTTCAACTTATGTTATACGATATAACATAACTTGGGGCAGTTTTTGCTTTTGAAACAGCGAAGCAGTTTATAAAAAAGCGTAAACTGCCCCAAGTTATGTTATATCGTATAACATAAGTTGAAATTAGCTTCATTCCTTATAATTTAATTTCAGTGTAGACAACGAGACAACTTTTCCTCCGGAAAAAGGATGAAAAAGGCTTCAAATATAGCATATTTTAAAGTAACGTCATGCGGAGTAATACGTTTTTGACGTAACTCATTGTGACGTAGGCAAGTTATGTTATACAAAATATTATATGTTCCTCTGAATGATTCAGGCAATGAAAATGCTTGATACAAGTGAAATTAAATTATTTTGTAAATAACAACACTTTTCAATATTTAAAGTTTGAAACATGTTTTAATTTGGGTCTGCTTGACTTCTACAACATTTAAATAATAATTTAAAGATTTCGACTTAAGCTTATAAGATGTTTCATGATCTCGGGCCAGTACACTAAAGACTTAAACACTGGAGACCCCACATAAAACACTGCGTAGGAGAATAAAGAGTAAAGACATTCAACACATTAAATATTGTAATACTAGAAATAAAAGCACTCCAAATATGGAAAGACGTATTAAGTACAATGTACACTAAATATGATAGGTCAGGAAAAACATTCAACACACTAAATATTAGAATTATATAATAATTGAAACATCTTAAGCACTCTATATTTTGTGAGACTAGAGACATTCGCAAGAATCTAAATTTTGTAACACTTGAATTTCATTTAGCGCGATGTAAATTTCAAAACTGAAAACACAGTAACACACTAATTACGGTAAGACTTGAGACACATTGAGCATGCAAGTATAAATATTGTGAGACTTGAGACACTTTTAGCACATAAATTATTGGAAGACCGAAAACACTTTCTGCACACTAAATATTGTAAATATTGCTGTGACACATTCACACCAAATATTTTAACAGTGGAAACGCTTTCAGCACACTAAATATTGAAAATCTGAAGACACTTTCAGCACACTAAATATTATAAAAATGTTACAATTTTCATTTTCAGCATTCAACATTTACATTCAACACAGTAAATATTATAAGACCGAGAACACATTCAGTACAATTATTATTGCAAGAATGGAAACACTTTCACTACAATTAATATTGTTAATTTTGAAGACACATTCAACACACTTAATATTGTAAGACTGGATTCACATTCAACACACTTAGTATTGTAAAACTAGAGTCACATTCAACACACTTAATATTGTAAAACTGGAGTCACATTCAACACACTTAATATTGCAATATTGGAGACATATTCATATTAAATATTGCACTACTGGAAAAACTTTCAGTATACTAAATTTTCTAATACTGGAAACACTTTCATTACACAAAATATTGTAATACTGGTAACACTTTCAGTACACTAAATATTGTAATACTAGAAACACTCTCAATACACTAAATATTGTAAGACTGGAAACATTTTAAGTACACTTAATATTATAATACTGGAAACACTTTCAGTACACTCAATATTGTAATACTGGAAACACTTCCAGCAAACTTAATATTGTAACACTGGGAAATCTTTCAGCACAATAAATGTTGTAAAACTGGAAAAACTTTCAGCACATTAAATATGGTGAGACTGGAAACACAATCAGTACACTAAATATTGTAATACTGGTAACACTTTCAGTACACTAAACATTGTAATACTGGTAACACTTTCAGTACACTAAATATTGTAAGACTGGAGTCACATTCAACACACTAAATATTGTAAAACTAGAGACACATTCAACACACTAAATATTATAATGCTGGAGAGACAATCATTACAGCAGAAAAAATATTGTTTTACTGGAAACACTTTCTGCACACTAAATTTTGTAATTCCTGGGACACATTCAGCATACTAAATATTGTAATACTTGAATCGTTTTCAGAATATAATTTATTGTAAGACTGGAAACACTCTCAGCTCACTAAATTTTGTAAGACTAGAAACACTTTCAGTACACTAAATATTGCAACTCTGTAAACACTTTCAGCACACAAAATATTACAATTTTGGAAATACTTTCAGTACACTTAATATTGCAATTCTGGAAATATTTTCAGCACACTTAATATTGTAAGATTGGAAACATTTTCAGCACACTAAAAATTGTAATACTGGAAATACTTTCAGCACACTAACTATTGCAATTCTGGAAACATTTTCAGCACACAAAATATTGCAATTTTGGAAATACTTTCAGTACACTTAATATTGCAATTCTGGAAACACTTTCAGCACACTTAATATTGTAAGATTGAAAACACTTTCAGCACACTAAATATGGTGAGACTGAAACACTTGCAACACACTTAATATTGCAAGACTGGAAACACTTTCAGCACACTAAATATTGTAAGACTGGAAACACTTTCAGCACACTAAATTTTGTAATACCGGAAACACTTTCAGCTCACTTAATATTATTAGACTGGAAACAATTCAGCACACTTATTATTGCAATGCCGGAATCACATTCAGCACACTAAATATTTTTTAATTGGAAACACTTTCAATACACTAAATATTGCAGGAATGAAAACACTTAACACAGCTCACTAAATATGGTGAGATTGGAAACACTTTCAGCACACTAAATATTGTAAAACTGGAAATACATTCAGCACATTAGATATTATAAAACAGGAAAACCTTTCAGCACACTAACTATTGCAAAACTGGGAACACTTTCAGCTCACTAAATATGGTTTGACTGGAAACACTTTCAGCACACTTTATATTGTAATACTTTAAACACTTTCAGCACATTAAATATTGTAATACTGGAAACACCTTCAGCACAAAAAATATTGCAGTCCTTGAAACACTTTCAGCACACTTAATACTGTAAGATTGGAAGCACTTTCAGCACATTAAATATTGTATTACTGGAAACACTTTTAGCACACAAAATATTGCAATTCTGGAAATACTTTCAGCACACTAAATATTGCAAGTCTTGAAACACTTTCAGCACATTAAATATTGTAATAATTGAATCACTTTCAGCACATAATTCATTGTAAGACTCGAAACACTTTCAGCTCACTAAATATGTGAGACTGGAAACACATTCAGCACATTAAATATTGTAATAATTGAATCACTTTCAGCACATAATTTATTGTAAGACTCGAAACACTTTCAGCTCACTAAATATGTGAGACTGGAAACACATTCAGCACATTAAATATTGTAATAATTGAATCACTTTCAGCACATAATTTATTGTAAGACTCGAAACACTTTCAGCTCACTAAATATGTGAGACTGGAAACACATTCAGCACATTAAATATTGTAATAATTGAATCACTTTCAGCACATAATTCATTGTAAGATTCGAAACACTTTCAGCTCACTAAATATGTGAGACTGGAAACACATTCAGCACATTAAATATTGTAATACTGGAACACTTTCAGCTCACTAAATATGGTGAGATTGGAAACACTTTCAGCATACAAAATATTGTAATACTGGAAACACTTTCAGCTCACTAAATATGGTGAAACTGGAAACATGTCAAAGAGATTACATATTTTAAGATTGGACACTCTCAGGATAGTAAAGTGGAAGAGAGACAAAGGCACATAACTTTTATGAGACAGGAGATGATTACATGAAGCACACTAAGTTATTAAGCGATTTTTTATGCCCCCGTAAACGAAGTTTCGGGGGTATATAGTTTTTGTCGTCTCCGTCTGTTTGTCTGTCTGTCTCTCTGTCTGTTTGTCCGCAAAAACTGTAACCTTGTCCATAGCTTTTGATTTAGTGGAGCTATGACTTTCATATTTCACATGTGTATCCTTTCTTTAGGTACCACCAAATTTGACCTTTTGACCTTGATCGTGGAGTTTGACCCACTTCTACACAAAAATTCTTAACTTTTACTTTGGCCATAACTTTCCAACAGTATAGGCTAGCGCTTTCGTTCTTCACATATTTAATTTCTGTGACAAGACCTTTCATTGGATACCAGCAACTTTGACCTTTTGACCTTTACCTTAGAGATTTCCATGTCAATATCTTTTGAACGGTAAGGGCTGGGAATTTCATACTTCACACATTTAATTCTTGTGAAAAGACGCTTTATTGGATACCAAGAACTTTGACCCTTTGACCTTGACCTTGGAGTTTAATCTAAATACAACGTTGAACATAATTTTTGAGTGATTAGGACTAGGGATTTCATACTTCACGTATTTAATCATTGTGACAAGATCTCTCATTTCATATCAAGAATCTTGATCTTTTGACCTTGGCCTTGGAGTTTAACCCATTATTACAGAAAAAACCAAAACTTTCAGCGAATTTTTTAGCCCTAATTTTAAATCGGTAGATACTAGGCATTTCATATTTTAAATATCAATTCTTTGTGGCAAGACCTTTCATTTGAAATCAACACTTTTGACCTTTTGACCTTGATATTGGAGAATTCCGTGCTTACGAGAAAACATTAACCTTGGCTATAACTTTTGAACGGTTAGGGCTAGGGCTTTCATACTTCAAAATCTGTAATCCTTGTGAGAAGACCTTTCATTGGATATCAACAACGTTGTCCCTTTCACCTTGACCTTCGAGTTTGACCTGCTTTTTTAAACTTTATTCGTTGCCATAATTTTTGAACAGTTAGGGCTAAAGCATTCGTCCTTTACATATTTAATCTTTGTGACAAGACCTTTCATTGGATATCAACAAATTTGACCCTTTGACCTTGGAGTTTGACCTACTTTTTACAAACTATAATCTTGGTCATAACCATTAAACGCTAAGGACCAGCGCTTTTATACTTTCCAAATGTAATCTTTCGGACAAGGCCTTTTTTTTAAATAAATGAACAACCTTGATTCTTTGACCTTGACCCCGAAGTTTGTTCTACCTTTAAAAAACATTAACCTTGGTCATATATTTCACATTTGTATTTCTTGTGAAAAGGCCTTACTTTAGGTCCCAGCATATTTGATCTGCATTTGAGAAAACTTAACCTTCGCTATGTTGCGATACGGGTGCATCTGTGTTTCCCAAACACATCTTGTTTTAATTGAGTTACACACCGAGGTCAAAACGTTAAATATGTTGATACTCTTCCAAAGGAAGATCCTGGGACAGGGAATACACATGTGAAATGAAAAAGCCAAGCTCAAAATAATCAAAAGTTGTAAGCAAGGTTAAAGGTTTTGGGGAAAATACACAAATTCATTAGAAACACTGGCGGATGGAAGCACGGGGGCAAAAACTATATACCCAGGCACGTAGCATCGTTTTTGAAAGGGGGCAACCACAGAAATTTTTTTTTACTTACCTATAAAAGTTGACAAGCAAAAACCGACCTTTCAATGGACATTTTCAATAGTAATGGTAATGTTGGAAAAAAAAAGTGCGGGGGCCAAAAAGTGTTCAAACAATAAAATTTAAAGAATTGGTTTGAACATACATGTATTTTATTGTATAAATTCTATACAATGGTTTGAACACAAGTTCTAACAACTCCCGAGGTCCTCGCCATAGAATTGTGCCCCCTCCATTTTTAATGTTTTCGAGGCTGAGATGTCATGATATAAGGCAACCTATGTCGAATATGTTACTTTATATCTTATCATACATCATTCAAAAGTTTTCACCAAAGTTTTTTTTTTTTTTTAAATTGAACATGTTGAAATTAAAAAAAAAAAATCTTAAGATCAAGGTAAAGCTAGGGGTCAAAATTCATAGTGCTCATGCTCAAAACATCTTGTCACAGGTAATGCACATGTCATATTTGAAAGCCTAATATCTTCTTCATCAAAATTTGTTTCCAAAGCATTTTATTAAACCAGGTTTAACTTCAAGGTCAAGGTCACATGGTCAAAGTTCATAGTACAGTATATTTGAATTAAAGGTCTTGCATGTCATGTTAATTATGTACATGTTTAAAATGAACCCTGTCGTTTCTCTTTCAAAAGTTTGACCAATTCAAAGTAATGTATTTTTTTAAAAAGTAGGTCAAACTTCAAGGACAATGTGAAATAGTCAAAAAAAATCATAGTATATCTGGAAAGGTCATATCATAATAAACATTATTGTGAAATTATGAAAAGCCTATCTTTTCTCACTCACAAGCTGAACAAATTTAAAGTTTCTGTGGCAGACGAGTGTCCTCTCCCACAGCTAAACGTACTCACGAAGAGATTTAATGTCCCCTTGCTTTCGCGAAAGCAGGACACAATTAAGTGCGTCAATCCGGAATTAGTAACGTTACATTTCAAAAAGTAGAATCAGTCAGGAAGATCGTTAGGAACGATCACTCTAATGTTTACATTCGTCCTTGATTGGGACATGAGACATTTCTATGTACCGTGACCTCAGGTTAAAGATAAAGGATGAGAGAGATGAATACCGTCATTGCCCACGATAGGTTTTATTGCTGTAGTCATCAGGATTAGACGGAAAATCTGAGGTGAGTGAGTTATTCGGATGTTTATTTTTAAAATATTCATGACCATGACGTGGTGAGATGAGAAAGATACATCATGATCTTGGTGTAAACAAATGTTGTTATGTATTATTTTTTTCCTTGTAGTAAAACTACGCAGAAATGGACTTGCCATGCTTGGAGGAGTTTCTTAAAAAAGCTGCATTTGTGTGATGTCTTTGTGGTTGTTTGTCTTCTGTAATGTTGATGAAACGAGGGTAGGCCTAAGGATTAATATTTTTTCTCATGAGAAATGTCTTTAAGTTGGAATGCTCTTTCCTAATGTTTGTGTCATTATTTTTTTTTACTGCTATTTGCAGTAAATCCCATATGCAATTTGATCTTTTCACAGGGACTTGCTCCCAGCGTGTAATAATTATTTATTAAAAAAATCATATACCGTAATAATAAACAGTCTAGTCGAACCCTCAAACCGGGGTATACCCTCAAACGAGGGTTTTCCTTCCCTAAATGCAACGCTCGAAAGCGGAAGAACGATAACTCTTCTTATTTAAAAAATAAATATTTTTTTTAAAAATCATAAACATACAAAAATGAATTGCCTACACCTTTGTTTTCAATTTAAAAAAAATAATAAAAATGTTTTTGTCTTTATTTACGTCATTTCTGAGACACAAAAGTTTGTTTACAGGACAGAGGAAATTCGAACATGCACAAAGAAAGTGTCGAAAAATAATAAATAACACGCTAATTACACAAGATTTTTATTACCGGGGAAGGGAATTATATGTAGTTCAACTTTAAACAAGCAATTGTTTGTTTATAAATCCGTTTTATTAAATTATGAATAAAAAATCAAGTTGTATCAAGCATGGAGGTCAAGGCACAGAATACGCTAACTTTGGGGGAGAAAAAGTCTCGATTTTTACAATAAACATATACTTTTTGACAATACAATCTCTTTAAACATCTTTAATCTATCAAATTTGAGTACATACAGAGCTACGAAATAATCCATCACTTTGCACGAGCATATTTTGTGGACCACACGTTTTCCCGTGAAAACGGCACTTTTTGAGTTTCTGCGCATGCGCCGTACCCCCGTTTGAAGGTACGGATATCCAACATCCGTTTACCCCCGTTTGACGGTTCGACTAGACTGATAAAACTATTACGGTATATGATTTTTTAATAAATAATTATTACACGCCGGGAGCAAGCCCCTTTGATCTTGTTATATACTTGTATGGTAAAAAACAGTGAATTTTATTTTACATGTATCATGTTTATTGCAGATTAAGAGTGTGTTTCCTTCGTGCAATATCATTGCCTAGGGCATCAGTGAATACTACGCCTCGACACAATTTTCAATCTTCATTAACACAATTCTACACAACAGTAAATCCAGGGTCAGTATCATTGAACCTCACCATGCCATCAGAAAAACACAAGGAACTCAGGGACATACTGGATGCAGCCATATCCTCTGTTCTACCTTCAGAGATGATTGGAAGGTAATGTTGTAATGAAGGTTGAAATAAAACACTTGACTCTGAGTTACATGTTACATGTTACAGGCAAATGAATTAAGATATACCATATAAGTGGAAATTTTAGAGAGACGCAAATTTAGTGATTTCTTCCTAAAATCTGGTATTTTATTTTTAGCGAGAAGTAATTTTAGTGATTTTAAAATGCTAACTAAAGAAGCTATTACATATAATATGCAATTAATTTTTAGTGATATTCAATTTTAGCGATGTCAGCACCCTCGCTAATAATGCCAAAATTAAATCCTCACTAAAAATTCTACTTATACGGTAATAATAATTTGAATTGTTGCTCATTTTCAGGGCCCTGAAGGTGGAAGATAATAGTTTACATGTGGGAGGTCAGGAGTACAGTCTGGATAACAATGTTTATGTGGTGGGCTTCGGTAAGGCGGTGGCAGGAATGGCTCGGGCGGTAGAGGACCAACTACAGAACCACCTCATTGGTGGCATCCTTAGTGTACCACATGGTCTAGGCCAAACTCTTAAAGAACTTGGAAAGATGTTAGTCCCAGTTTTCCTCTTAACAAATCTCATTTGCTCAATTTTACACTAGCTTCATGATCAATTTATGCAAGTTATTCAATTGAACCAAACAATACATATATGAATATGATGCTTATAAAGTCAGATGACACGTTCCTCTAATATATGCCTTGTATCTCATGGTATTACATAAAAAAATATTCATGTTTGTCATTTTCTTAAGATTTCTACATTGTTTTCAAAATGTTTTTAACATAAGTACACCAAAAATTGTGATATAGGCCATTCAGAAGATTACCCATAATGGTTATCTTGTCCTAATGCCTGGTGAGGTACCCTAATTTTTTGTGAGAAATCTTGTTTAAGTACCTATTCTTCAATGACAAATTCCTATAAACAATTACAGCAAAACTCGTTTAGTACACAGGATATTGCGAATTTACGGATATAGCGAAGTCATCTTGGATCCCCTGCAATATGAATTTAATTACTTTCTTATATGGTTATAACGAATTACGGATATAGGGAAGTAACTTCACAGGTCCCAGTGACTTTGTTATAACAGAGTTTTACTGTATATATTTTTGAGGAACTTGTTTTCTGACCTTAAGTTTTCCATTATAAAATTTTTGATTGATACTTTTCATTATTGTTACATGTACTTCCCAATAAACTGTATATCAGTGTACCTGTTGGTCAGGAAATATTCAGTGGATTTTTACTGTACCATTGTTAGAACTTACTTGTACCATCAATAATCATACATTTACATGAACAAAAAGCAATACCTTTGATCTTTGTTTGTGTTTTTGATTTTAGGGATCTTTGGCTGAGGGAAAACACCAAGTTGAAGGTCATGGAAGGAGCTAAAAATAACCTGCCGGACCATGACGCCCAGGCTGCAGCAGTGTCCATCAAGAAATTAGTGTCCACCCTGACCGATCAACATATCCTTATAGTTCTTATATCAGGTACTTATATCTAGGACACTGGGCTGGTACATGTTTTTTATACCCAGAACATTTTTTCTGTTTTTCCCATCAACTTCATTTTGAGACTTCTTTCTCTGTAAATTGATGTTATATAGGCATAGTATTGTATAGCTCTTTTGCTCTAAATACACTCCTAGGTAATTTGCTAACATGTTTGCATTGATCATTTGGAGAATGTTTTTTTTTCATTGACTGCAACTGAATTTAGAATGAATGAACTTTATTTTCATAACCATTATAACTGACAAAGTAGTGTAGAGAACTACATGTACATGTATGTACATACAATATAATAAATAGACAATATTACATGGCTGAAGAAGGAATAGCAAAGTGTAAAGATGTATAAAACCAAGAAAGACAAAGCATTTAGATTTAATTGAAAGTTAAAAAAAGAAAAGTAAACATGGTAAAGAAAGTAAAATACCGGTAAGTGAATAATTATTGAGTTCTTTATTTAGTAAATTGAAATAAGTAATGAATTTTTTTATACACAGACAGTATGAATTTTTAACTTTAATCCTTGACCTTTTGACCTCAAAATCAATAAGGGTTTTCCATAGGCCATTGGGAGTTGTGATTTAAAGTTTCATTGTAAAAACTCAAAAACTTCTCAAGATATTACAGGGAAATGGAAGTTCTAAAACAGTATTTATAAATTTATTACCTTGACCTTTAACGGGCAATATCCCTCTGCTCCAAATTTCACGATTTTTTTTTTAAGTTCCAAACATTGATTTTCATCAACAACTGTAGCATTAAATTCAAATGGAAAATAGTTTGAAGTATGAAGCTTTGCTTACTTTTCCAGAAATTAATAATATGTCAAATCATGATGTGAAGAAAATTTGATATGGTTAATAGTAAGATCAATTATTTCTTATCTCACAATAAAATTAGAAATATGAGGTATATATAGAAATAATACTTACTCTCATACCTATCTAATTCTCATTAGAAAACATACTGAAGCCTGCTTTTTAAATCAGAATATCAGATTGTTCTCTGTGCTAGTAAAATAATACGCATCAATCAACAACAGTTATCTTTCCATTATCGCCCTTGAAAATATTTTTAGTGAAACAAAATATTAATTAAATGTTTACAAACAATTCTGAAACTTCTGTAACAATTACTAGTAAATTACTTATACGTTAAGAGATAGAAATATCTCAATTTACACTGTTGAAAGGAACTGAGTGTAAATGTTTAAGGTAAGCTATTATAAATAATTAATAAAAATATTGGCAATAGGAACTAGAAATCAACATCCGAACATTAAAAGAGTTTTGATTGGGTTGACTATAAAATGGTCCTTATGAATGAAACCAATGAAATCTGACATGACAATTCATAGAATATCATGGGAAATTGTTTTCTGGAAGTTATCTCTCTTATCAGAGGGATATTGCCCCTTAAACTTTACACCTCAAAGTCAGTAGGGGTCTTGTTAAAGCCATAGGGTGCTGTTATGTAAAATTTCATCGCAAAACCTCAAAGGCTTTTGGAAACTCAAGATCATTATAGCGTTTGAAGGCATCCCATGAAATGGCATTTGGTAGCATTTTAATAGATACTCTTATGTACAGTTTCTACTGATATAGATTCCCTGAAATACAAATTAAACTTTAATACAATGTAGATATTTATCAATTGCAAAGAAAAATGCATACAATAAATACTCATTTTATAATATAAAACATGTGTTTTACTTTAAAAATTACGTGACAGTCAAAAATAATGTCAAGAAACTATGTTTGATAATAAAATTATGAAAGCAATACATGTATTTTTTAGGCAAAACAATTAAGGAATGAAGCTTATTTCAACTTTTATTATACGATATCACATAACTTGGGCCAGTTTACGCTTTATAAACCGCGAAGTTATGTTATATCGCATAACATAAGTTAAAATTAGCTTCATTCCTTATAATTTAATTTCAGTGTAGACAATGAGAAAATTGTCAAATATAGCATATTTTAAAAGTAACATCAAGTGGAGTAATACGTTTTTAGACGTAACTCATTGTGACGTAGGCAAGTTATGTTATACAAAATATTATATGTTCCTCTGATTGATTCAGCCATTGAAATTGCTTGAAACAAGTGAAATTAAATTATTTTAAAATGTTCAAAGCCAGGTACTTGTGGATAGGACCCCCACCCCCGATATTCAACCCCGGGGCTTATTGGACATTTTTTTTCCACCCGAAAGTAATCGCTCCACAAAAAATACCCCACTATACATTATCCTACTGGGTTTTTTTTTTTGTGGATCAGTTAATTTTCAGGTTTTTACGATTTTTTCCTATTGTAAACATGATGAATAAGTGTATAAATATAATTTGTGGGAAGAATATCCAATAAGCCCCGGGGTTGAATATCGGGGGGGGGGGGGGGGGTCCTGTCCACAAGTACCTGTTGTTGAAAAAAAGTATACATGTGTATTAATGTCGTGTTTATAATAATTAATTTAGATTGCCAAACAAAAAAATTAAAGAACATTTTGATCTGATAATAATTATACACTTATATATTCCTTGGACAAAATGTTACAGTGACTATAGATAAACAGACAAAACCATTATATGTTTCAAAGAGATCATAGTTCAGAATGTACATGAATGCAAGCCTAGGATGATGATGTTTTCTTTCATTTTGATCACACCAGAGAGACTTCACATCGAATCTATAAAAAAAAAATACATTTAAAAAAAACATACTCATACAGAAAAAAATTTCTAGGCAAATCTTATGCAGTTATTTACAGAGAAATATCGATAAATTAATGTGCAGTTTTTACTTAAAACGTAGTTGTATAGACTACTAGTTAGAGTTATGTCCCTTCGATTGTTCATTGCATTGTTCAACATCGTCCGATCATCATTTCAAACTGTAATTAATTTTTAAAAAACATACAAACATTAAGAATGATTCAGTTTATCTTAACAACTATATTAACATTTTATTTACAAAGTACTGCACTATTAATTTTTTTTTTGTTGAGGTGGCGGATCCGCTCTTTTACCGTTACCATGCCCGCCGATAACGCTGGAGGAGGAGGTCTCCTTAACAAAGATGTTGTCCCAAAACGGTGCTACTATTAACGACCTCAACACCATTAGAAAACACATTGAGGAGTTAAAGGGCGGAGGCCTGGCCAAGGCGGCTCTTCCAGCACAGGTAGGGGGAGGGGGGGCGGGTTCGGAATTTTCTAGCTGAGCTTTTTTTAGTTTACACACATGTTTTAAATAAAAACGGAATGAAACTGTTAATTTTCGATAAATGATGTGGTGTTTTTATTTTTGTCTATATCCTACCCGAAATTAAGTGACACTATATTGGGTTTCCTGTTCTATTTTTAGGTGATCTCGCTTATCCTGTCAGATGTCGTTGGAGACAAACTGGACATCATAGCCAGCGCTCCCACTGTATTCAACGTGTCGTCCCCTCAGATGTGCATGGACATCTTCAAGGAACTGAAAGTCCAACAGCAAGTCCCCAAGTCTGTCAAAGAATTCCTATTTAAAAAGTCCGTCGAGTTTGCAAAGATGCCGTCATTAAAGAAACCAGAGGCGGGATACACCACGCCATGGTCCGAATTCCAACATGTCAAGAATTTCATTGTTGGAAATAACACTATGGCAACGCAGGCCGCAGAAAATAAGGCAGAAGAACTCGGACTCCTGCCGTTTGTCATGAGTGTGTCTCTGGAGGGTGAGGCACGCCATGTAGGAGAAACCTTTGTAGATATCGCCCAATACATAGCACTGTTATATACTTACAAACCGTCACGTGACGGAGGCTCAATATCACTGGTCCAGTTAGAGTTAAAACTGGCGCAGTTTGGTTTTGAGAAGACAATATTGAATGAATTAAACTCTATTACCAGGAAAGCTTATAACTGTCGTAAAGGGGTCTGTGTCATCAGCGGAGGTGAGACCGTTGTTAAGGTCAAAGGTCAAGGTAAGGGTGGGCGTAACCAAGAAATGGTGCTGTCATTTGGAATATGTTTAGAAAAAGCCTTTGCAGAGGAAGAGAAGTTGAATAATTTCTCCATTGAATTTCTGAGCGGAGGGACAGACGGACAAGATGGACCGACAGACGCCACGGGAGCGATAGCAGACGACAAAACGGGTCAGAGAAGTGCTGAACAAGGTCTGAATATGGTTAGTTTCCTGGAAAACAATGACAGTTATAGCTTGTTTTCTGAGCTGGACGAGGGTTCATATATTGTAAAGACTGGCCTTACCGGGACTAATGTCATGGACATACAGGCTCTGATTGTCAAGCCTAAAGACTTCGACGACATTTAAAATGTTTCAAAGCTTTGTTGTAAAAAAGGTGCTCAGTGGTACAAAAAATCCAGTTTTAAAAGTGATAACTTCAGTGCTATTTGACAAATGATAAATCAAAACATCAAGATTATTGAATTGGGGTAGAGAAGGGGAAAGGGGGTTAGGGTTTGACGAACAGAGTGAAGTAATATTGTTTTTTTAAACGATTGCTAAAACGTTTAACATAGTGCAGTATACATCTGTCAATGGTGGTTCAATGCATGCGATATGTTTTGTAGTGAATATGTTGTGAAAAAAAAGCGATTATAAAGGAGGTGGTCATAAAAGCAAAGTAAATTTACCGAGTGTATTTTGATTAACGTTCTATTAAAGAATTTTTGTTTTGCTCATACAGAGATGTAAACTAAGATAGTGAAAATTAAATCTCAAAAAAATAAATGAATCGATGTTATTTCAAATCACGTTAATATTGCATTATATGTAAAATCTAACAAGAACATTGTAGGGTATATGCCGAATTTGGCCTAGCTCTTGTTTAATGTTAAAATTGGAACACAAATTTGTAATGGTAAACAACTTTGAATGTTGTTGCTTGTTGTAAAAGAAGTTTGGTTTGATTTTGATATGATATGGCATGCAATCAGACAACACAATAGAAACATAATTGTCTTCCATTGTTTTTTTCTATATTGATATAGTCGCCATGGTAACTTTAATTGACATTTCTGTAACTTTAATAATAATAATAATTGAAAAATCGAATCCTCCTTCAGTTTTAGTCTGATAGCAATCTTGCTTACGTTCAAATACCAAGAAGTTCTCACCTTTTTACCATTCAAGAATTTTTGACAATGATTTTTTTCCGTAGAAAAAGTTTTGTCATACCTTTCAATTATTAGAACTTGGCTCTTAATACTTACTTCACAAACTGGATTGTATTTTCACCTTTAGTTTTATGAAAAGTATACAAAAAAATCTCCGAAATAAAAAGACAACCGGTTAAAGTTCAAGCTAAAAAAACATAACATATCTTTGATTGGATATAGATTCTGGTACAAATGTAACATGGGAGATCCAACCCTTCTACATCAACAATAAATAATTCTATACTAAATTAACAGTAAGATAATATGCTAAGGAAATAAGGGGGATGCGGAGGATGGGGATGCCACGAAAATTTTGTTAAAAATAAATTTGTTTCAAAAAATAATTTACAAATGATCAAAATTTAATAAATACATTCAAGATAATTATATGGTAAAAATTACTATGTTTCAATTTTCTTAAATTGTTCCGATGAAATAAATGAATGAAATCCCACTCAATATTTTATTGCAATATGTTTAGAAATTAAATATAGCTATTATAGACTTTTCCCAAAAGCATTTTACCCAGTGTTGACGAAATTAACAATATTACATCGACAATGATATTATGAATGAGGATATTTGTAAACCAGAAGAAAAAAGCACTATAGATTAAGCAAAAATACGTAGGAATTTCTGGCTGATGTCCGATAGTGCAGCATCTTTTGAGAATACATAACTGATAGAGCAAAATGTATGTGACAAGTGGTTATGGGTGTAATTTAAAAAGTCATAAACTGTAAAAATCTTTAAAAACTTCAATGAGCGTGAAATGCGAGGGTTAATCCAAAAGTAATGTCACAACTTGAATAAAATTGCTACTAGTCGACGTACAACAACATAATTATAAATGATGGAAGCTATATTTATTGCAAATCAGAAGTGAAAATTTTGATTCAAGATAAATAATACTTTAAAAAATATAGAATTATATACAATGAGCGAATTTGGTAGTCGACACATCTAAATAACGTTAAGTTATGGATACTCGCCGTCATACTTAAAAACGTTTCCCAATAAAATTATTTGAGATTCTCGGAATATGCTCACAAATTTCTATTCTTCAATGAATTCTTGGTAGCCATTATGCATTCACTCTTTTCATAACAAAGTCCTTTGTCAAAATTCCTTGAACAATATAATAAGACAGTGTCCAAATACATTTACACAACAGATACACGTTCTCTTTTGACAACATCAGATACCGTGTTAAATGTTTCCTTCCGACCTCTCTTCTTTGAGCCTTCCTGTCTTCTGATAATAATTCAATGACCTATGACACTCTCTAAAATCTGTAAACGTGACTCTTCTTTACTTTTTTATCATTGTAAGTCTTTTCATTCAGTGTAACTGTCTACATGTATATTGGTAATTGCCCCAATTTGAAGTAAAAATGCATAACAGCTCGTTACAACCCCCCCCCCCTTTTCCTTTGACACTTCCTTTGTACAATGCATCAAAAAGAGTCCAGCTATCAAAATTTGCCATTTATAAAAATTTAACCTTAAGGGCCCTTTTCTCGTGACGGCAGTCATAACTAGTTAATTGATACATGTTTTTTTCAAAAATGAAACGATTTATTTTTGCAAGTATTTATTTTTTTACAACTGCACTTTGAGGGTGCTGCATGGAATTTTCTTGGGGTGTTATCTACATGTACCTTCGTTGAAAGTGTTCGAAAAAAGGGGTTTAACAGACTTTATGAGCTAAAAACTTCTGTATCTTCGATTCTCAAATTAATATACGTTACATTGTTTAATTTATAGTAAAATACAATACTTAGACACTTAACACAGAGTGCACACTCAAAAAAAAAAGAATGCTATTTATCATCCGATATAAGGAGATTTATATATCAGACATTATTGTTATTTATAACTTTAAAACCTAACCTAACACTTTTTATGCTAAGGAATTTTTAAATATGTCAACATTGAAAGATGAATTACACTAAAAAAAATATTAAACTAATAGCTACTTATCTATATGAATCAATGGTTTAGTTAAATATCTTACATTCTAGGGCCCTTCCTATCCCTTGCTTTTGCGAAAATTTCAGTCTATCACAAAAACTTGAACATTTTGAATTAGAGGAGATGGGCCTTTCGTATTCCGCACGTGTGAATTACCTGTGAATATTCTATGATTTTTGACACCGTTACTTTGAAGTTTGACCTACTTTAAAAAAAAAATAACATTACTTTTTAAAATTGTAATAAACTTTTGAAAGATTAAAGATAAGGCTTTCATACTTGTATACTAGTATTACCTCTGACAAGGCCTTTCTAAATACACGATGATTTTTAACCCATTGACCTTGAAGTTTGACATACATAATTTTCAAAGATGTTATCTTTCCAATGATTTTGCATTATTGTAAATTCTTGGTGAATTTTCCTACTACACTGTAAATCCCAAGTGGCTTTTTCAGTATCCGAGTGGCTTTTTACAACGATATGAAGTATCTTTTGATTTAACCTAAATGAAATCTGTTTTTTCCCTTTCATAATTTTGACTTTTATAGAAGTCAATTAAGCGTTTTATCCGTACAATCATCGTCTCAAACCACGGTCCGGAGGTCCGCATATATATAGCTCTCTCCAGAATGGGAGAGGAGCGTACATTTTGGCCGTGGTTTGCGACGATGCCGTACAATTAATATGCACCGCCCCTGTTACTTTCTTGATTCGAACACTGAAAAGAACACCAACTGTTGAACTTAATATAAGCTACATATACATTTATGTAAAAATGACAAGGTATTTTCATAGGTTTTATTTAACAGTTTTAAACATATCTTTATCAATGCAAGTGTAACAATGAAACAAAAAAGAGCACTTTGAATGGACTAGAGCAGAGAAACAGACAAATTCTAAGTTTTACCAATCAAAGTGTTCACTGCTTTTAATAAGCCTTACAAGTCATGAGCAACAATATTTTACATTGATTTTATTTGCTTCAAGCTGGACCTAAAAGAAAGCATGTACATTTTAAAATGATCTCTACGAAAACTAATCACAAATCCAGGACTGTGATAAGCACTTTGAACGATTTAATTGCCAACAGGCCGGAAATGAAATAAAATTTTATATTAAGAACTCCAACCACCGGGACACGCCAAATCACACACATGCGCACTCACATACAGAATGTTTTCCTTTACACATTCCTACACGGGAAGCATATTCTGATGTATTTCAACATCTCTTTCACTAAGTATAACTACAGTTTCTCGCATTCCTCCACCACGTTTCCTACTTTGTCATTAGCAAAGGATGCCGAGTGACGTCATGATGCGGTCAAATTCGGCAGTATGCACATTCTTCTATTCTAAAGTCAATTGTCTATCATACACTGTCATGTCATGAAAATCCCAGAACTAATGAAAATACCGACAGTAATGATAAAATTAATGTTAGATTTGGTAAGCAGTAGCTTGCTGTGTTTGTACCATCCCTCCCCTTTGTGCCGGATTGGCGGCCATTTTGTAACTGTGAAGGCGTTGTCTTCTGACTAGAAACCTGAAAATAAAAAAAAGAATTTAATGATTCTTAATCTTAAAACTCCTTCGTTTTTTTATGAAACATTCATTAATGAAATTCAATGTCTTTATTAAAAGTAGACAAAAATCAGCTGTTGGATGTGAAAAATCACTTAGGTATACGTTTTGAAAAATACTTGTGTAGACGGTATATGCAGTGGCATGACTACGTGTACAGTTTTAGACACCGAAAGTTTATTTATCTCAAAAATTTATCTCAAAAGATTTTCTGTTAAAAGTTGAATGAGTGCGCAATTTAAAAGAAAATCAAGTTAGTTTTTAGTGTGACTTCATGATTTTTTTTTTCATTCAATAATAGGATAAAGCCGGAAAAAAGTTCTGTTTCTTTTTGAAGACAATCGAGTCTTTCTTTTATAACCACTTTTTATAATTTTCAAAAACTTTTTAAGGAAATGTTGGTAAATGATTTAATTGTTTTACCTCTTTTAATTTCACCGATTTTGAGTGATCGAATTTGAACAATTTAAACAAGTTCAAAACAGAGTAAACCGCGGAAACAAGCGTGGGGAATATTTTGTATAGGTAATTGTGACGGATTTTTTGGTCGTTAATGGTATTTGTCAGGTGCAATAAACTTCGCTGGTTCTATCTTTTTTATAGCTCGCCCGTAAATGGTAAAAGCTAATGGAAATACGTTTTGATGCATGTCTTTTCTTTTGTTCCGCTACCACAGTCTGTCATAATAATCCAAATGTAGAATCTGTTTAAATATCAAGCTTTAAATGTTCTTATAAACTTAAAAAATAAATTTTCCCTGAAGGCCATAAATGTTCTTTTTTTCAACGTCTTACAACCGATAAAAATCAAGACATTCTCTCGACCAAGATCATAGTCTAAATCTTTTTACACAATTGTCTCCAAAAATCTCCTGCCCAACTAATAATTAGATAACAGATGACATTGTCAGTTGTTTTTATAGGAGAGGGAGAGATTAAACATGACTTCAGCTATTCTGTTTGGGGGGAGGAATTCATAAACAGCTCTTCATATTTTTCTGATATAAACGTCATATGTTTACACCGAGTCAATTTATTTAAAACAGCACTTATCATAAGTAAGTCATATATCTAGTTGTTATAAATGTATTTTTAAACATTAATTCTCAAAGTGTATGCCTTAATGCAGTCTTCAAGAAGGAAACTGATTAAAACGTCCACTTAAAGGATTAAATTAGCTTGTGTAACATACACTGTACTCTG
Source organism: Saccostrea cuccullata (assembly GCF_032062105.1). NCBI lineage: Eukaryota > Metazoa > Mollusca > Bivalvia > Ostreida > Ostreidae > Saccostrea > Saccostrea cuccullata. Next base: position 19,830 of record NW_026924513.1, on the reverse strand, counting down.
TAAAATTAGTTTTAAATCCACTAATCAAAGTTATCTATAGAAATCATCAACTACTGGGAAATGGTCCCCTTCTTCAAACCTTTTCTTCCAGTCGCGTTCAGCTGGAAGCTTCAATGCTCAAAGAATATTATACAATTACAATGTATTGCTGTTTTTTTTAGGTCAATACACTGTACAATGATTTAGCCATCCGAGGAGTACCATATTCACCGAGCCCGAAGGGCAAGGTGAATATTGTACTTCGAAGATGGGTAAATCATTGTATTGACCTCAAAAACAGCAATAATTGTTTTATTTTATGATTCACTGATAAAATGATACAGCTCATTACTTGTTTGTATTTAATTAAGTCCTAGCCAAATACAAAAGAGAAGCAGAATTAAAATGTATTTAAACCTTACCAGTCGTATCAATTTGAAATGTTTTTATCAATTTTAATTGCCATGAAAAAATATATAATGTCAAGTCTTTTTCATAGGATAGATTTTGAAAGGAAGGAATATTATCAAGGAAAACCGACTGCCAAAAAAGTAAAAATTGTTGTTCAGTAAAAGTGTTGGAGGGGGTCCCTGCATCCCCTCTTACCACCCTCCCCGAAAATAATATATCCATTTGTTTACGTATTGTTCACATGAAAAAAAATTACAATCGTTTAAATATCTTTCCAAAACAATTTGTATGAATTTGGGATTTCCTGATCTATTTTTAGATCAATGTAGAGGAAATGAATCCTTGTATTCACCTGGAACGTCACGTGCAGGTCAATACAACGTAGTATTTTTCTAACATAGTTGGATCTCAGCCATCAGAGAGATGGAAATTATTCAATCATATAATAAACTGTATATAATACACTGTATTATTTTTTTTTATATTTACGTGTAGATCAATTACTCGGTGTAGTAGTTTGTTAGACACGTGTTTGCATTACAAGCTTTCAGTGTAGACATTTACATGTATCATACTCTGATATGTCTATCACAATCCTGCCTACACTGCATTTAAGACTACTAAATAAAGACTTATAAGGATATACCTTGGATAAAAGAATAAATGAATACAAGCAACCTTATATAGAGACAGACTTACAGTGTAAGCAGATTTATCACACTCCTGGCTACCCCGGATTAGCGGCCGGACCAGTTTATCTTTCTGAGTGATGGACTCCTCACTGCACTTCTGGGCGTGTAAGGCGTCACCTATACAACTTAACAAGGTGTCCACATTCCTAGATTCAAATAAAAATCGTTTTCATTTAGTCATACTCATAAACCATGCAATTAAACATCACAAAGATAATAAGTCAAGCATACAGTGCGTGTATTATAAAAATAACCGTTAACATCATTATATTTTATTGGATCTCCTAGTGTTATAAAGAAAAGTAAAATGTTTTTGTTTTTGCTACATTTTCAAAGGAAAATATTGTAATTTATCCGTTAATAAAAATTATTGATGTTTTCAAGTGTTTTATTCGTAATGCTTTGAAAATTAGAAAAGTTTCATTTTTCATATTTTTTTGAAATCAGTTTATGTATTGATGCCCCCATATGGCAGCTCAAGTTTAAAGTTTTGGCCAATTTGTTTAACCTTATGGCCTTGATCTAACAGCGAGACCTACTTTAAAAAAACTTTAACCTTTGCTATATTATTTGAAGGGTTTGCCTTTTACATTTCTGATGTATTTCTATATTTTTGATCTTGATATGAGGACCTTTGTATGGCCTATAGCTACTTTTGAAAAATTTTACGCTGGATCCCATACTATCTGATAGGGATGTGCGATTTTATCGGTATACCGGTATATCGCGATTTTTTGTTGCGTGATACGTATCGTGATACGGAGACCTAAATACCAGTCTGTAGGTACATATTATAAAGTCCTGAAATTATTCATTTATTTGTTCAATCTTTCAAATAACAATTACAGAAAGTATAAAAAAAATTGTAAAAAGTGAAAAGAACGGCATCTTACCGTCCAAACATATTTGAGTTTATATAAATAAAAATTTCAACAAAGTAAAATTTTGTTTTTCTAGCATATTGTTTAGAAAAATAATGACTTTTCATATCAAATCATTGTAAAAACTGCTTTTAAAAATATCATGGTATTATCATGATATTGTGGGAAAAAATCGTGATATATCGCGATACAAAATTTTTGGCGATACCCATCCCTACTATCTGAATAGTTGTTGTTAGGGCTTTATGGGTTCACAGAAGTATTATTGTAAATTAAGCTTATTTTAGATAACAACATTTGAAATTTGACCTTAAATTTGGTTTAAATCAGAAAAAAAACATTAACCTTGGCCTTTAACTGCTATGCGGGCGCATCAGTGTTTCACAAACACATCGTGTTCAATCTGAATTTTAAAAATAATTACATATAAAACAATAAATTATCACGCACAATGTAGTCACACGCGTAACGTATTGGTATGAGCGTTCACTTGAGATCTATGATAGCGGGGTAAGGAGTTGAACCTTTCATTCCCACTTCGGATAATGGAGATCGCTCATTTGGATTAAGTCTTTCATCTGAGGCCCCATGTTGCAGCAGGTGCTGGCAGGTAAAAGATCTCTCACTTATAAATGGCCCTAAATGCTGAATATAAAAGTTGCAGCCCTCCACCGACAAGTGGAGTCGTCTCCATATGAGTGAAAATCTCTCAAGAGGGACGTTCAACAACAACAAAAAAAAACAGAACAATACTCTGTATATAGTCTTTATCAAGTCAATAAACGACAATTTTTTAAGACTGCAGATTCTTAATCTTTGGAAGTCGCCCGCGTGGAACAGTGGTTAGAGCGTCTGCTCTAGAGTCGCGAAGTAAGGAGTCAATCCTTACGTCGCGGGTTCGATCCCACTGTGGGACTTGAAGACCGGTCCTTCGGATGAGACCGTATAAATCGAGGTCCCGTGTCGCAGTAGGTGCTGGTACGAAAAAGATCCCTCCCTGCTCAATGGCCCTAAGTGCCGAGTATAGGACAAAATTTACAACTCTCCACCGGCAAGTAGTGGCGTCTCCATATGAGTGAAAAATTGTCGAGAGGGAGGTTAAACAATATACAATCAATCAAGCAGTCAATCTTTGGAAAGTCCATTATTTTTAGTTCTTTAATTTAAAATTTGTAAGACTGAAAGTAGAAATATGATTTTGTCCTTAGGACAAACAGATTATACAATGTAAATAATGGTTTAAATATTGTCTTATTTTTACATGACTCAGAATGATGTAGTCTGTCCTCGTTTATCACTTTATTTTACTTTTGAAAAATAGTTGCCGTTTTCATTTGGAAGCACCTAATTTTATTCTTGTTGATTCATTTAATGACTGTAATTTATTTGTAAAAAGACAAGGTCGCATTATTCGTTCGGCAAAGAATTTTTTCCCATGCAAAACATTTATTTGATTTTTTAGATATATTATTATTTAATTTTTATTATTTTTTTTATTAAGAATTTATTGAACTTCTGCATATCATTTGAAAAGTTATCAACAAACCCCTTTATTTGGAATTTATTGACAGTAATTATGCTACGGAACTTGCATTCGTGTACATGTATCAACTATACATGTACATGTACATACGAATAAACGTATTTCTACTTGACATGCTGTACTTATGCGTCCATATATACATGTTTATCTATTAAATTGTTTATCAATTTATTTATTCATTTATTGATCTATTTTTTTAATTTATCTATTTATTTAGTTAGTAAGTTAAATTTTTAAAACAAAATATATTTTCTATCTCACTCAATCTTATAAGTCGAATCGGCTAATGAAAAGAGTAATTTTACAGCGATCAAATTAAGCATAGGCGTGTTCGACTTGTAAAAAATTTGCTTTGGAACACTTTTTACATCCACTTAAGGTACTCACCCACAAAATCCTGTGACAGACCTCTGGTCTAAATCCGTTATAATCCGGACAGAGGAATTCATTACATCTCGGAAACATTTCTCACTGGCTATTCCCGATTTCTCATAGCAATATCTATTTCGTGCATAAACTGAAATAAAGAAAATATGTTCTCATCAAATGAAAGATCTTTTTTTTTTTTTTTAGATTTATTGACCATATTATATACACTGTCTGACATAAGACGTAGTTATTTTAATATAAACTAAGTTTATATATAAATAAATTAAGTGGATATTATACTGAAAGGTTTATTTACATGTACATGCATCTGTTCAGATGAAAAAGAAGACAGGGATGGCTGTTGTTAACTTTTGTATATGACATTTTTATTATTGATTCAACTCCCAGTCAATTTTTCTAGCTACACTGTACAAAGAAATCATCCTGATAAAAAAAATGCTACATTTAGTACAAACATTTTTTTGTAGTGAACACTTTCTTTGAAAGAGGTTTGACCCCGAACACAGTTCGGTGTTTTTTTGGATAAACATGCAGAACAAGACATTCCAGAAATCGCCCTCATAACCAAATCTTCAAACACACTGTCTCTAATGATATAAATACATTTTTCTCTTTATGAAGATGGCGCCACAATTCATGTCTACCTAACGACTCCTTCTCCATGCGAGAGTTTGTATTAAATTCAGATATTTGACTGGACCAGTTTGTGTATGCTTCTTTCCAGCAATGCAAGGGATTTTTTTTTATCGGAGAAGGTTGTTAACTACCGGATCTGCTCATGATTATTACATTAAAAGCAGTGTTTGGCATTTGAAGGATGAACTTTGATTGAGATATATCAACGTTAAGTAGTCATACGCGCGATATTATCTCGATAATTACACGAGAATTACACGAGAATTGCATAACGTATTGAATTTTTGAACAGCAGCTCTTTTTAGAAGAAATTTGTGCTTTGATTCTGTAAGGTTCCAAGGCATCATACGTTTCTTTGTGACAAATCTATGTAAAGTAAAACAAAAGATATTTTCATAATCAAAGTTCCGGGAGGAGTAACGTAATTTTTTAAACTGTACCCTTACGATTTAGCTAAGCTTGCTCTGCATCAAAGAGCAAAGTGCGTTTCTTCATAACTGTGTGCTTTCAAAAAGAATTAATCTGTTATGAATTTTTCTTTTATTTAATTATAGGCGGAGAACACTGTAGAATGAATATTAATTATATTGGAAGATAAAAACAAATAGAACGCCTTCAAATGTTGGACTTCAAAGTTAAAGCGTTTGTAATCATTTAAATCATGTGCTTTGAGGTTACAGCAGGCAAAGTGCGCAGACATACATGCCTATCAAAACTATAATATGTCAAGGCATATGCATTTTAAATGAAATAAAAGCTGTCTAAGAGCATAACATGGTTAAATTGTACTGCAGAAAAAAAGCCATCAATCAAATTGTAGACAGTAAATCTGTATTTGACTCTAAATAGCAAAATGTTTTTGAAATTGAAAGATTTTTTTTTTAAATTATTGACAAAGCTCTTTACTATTCCATTCGTTGGGCTGGGGTTTGTTATTTAGGAACTTAAAGATAGCTGTAGAGAATTGTAACTTTTTAGAGTGTTCAAAAACTGTGCTTTGCTAACTGAAATTATTTAATCTGTACTCTAAAACTGACTTTGAAAACTTGAAAACCTGTAAAGAATTCCATGAAATATTGATATATCGTCAAACTTGACAACATTGCTTTGAAAAACAAAATAGAGTATTTAGTTTTACCATCATATAAGGAGTCGTCTCGACACAGGACTTTTAGCTCCTCTTCTGCTAAGGTCAGCTGGAGGAGCTCCTCCTCTATGGGGGCCGAATCCAGTGGACATTTTGATTTCAAATTAGCAACACAGGCCTCTCCATATTTAAACCCACTAAAAATAGACAAATTCAACAAATTTGTTGTTTTTGTTTTGATCATATTTTATTGACAAGCAAAAAGATAAGAAACAAAATCTAACATCTTACTAGTTCTTCTCCTTAAAAAATCACAGTAATTGTCATGCAAAATGGTAGCAAAAACGTGTACAAATAAGAGTCAATAATATATATAGCTAAATCAACAAGATTCATTTATAAATTTATGAACAGCGGCAAAAATGCCAATGTTTATTTCAATGAAAAATTTTCGTTGCCCCCTAGCCCCAAATTTGTTATAAATTCAATTTTTATTTTAAAAAAAAAATGGTTAAGACTTAAAAAGACTATGAAAAAGATTGTAGAGTATATTGATTTACATATGATAGTGACCATATAAAAAATCGTACAGGAGATGTTATTAGATTGTATTGTGGTGGTGTCTTTGGATTGTAGTGTATATTGTGGTGGTGTTGGATTGAAGAGTATATTGTGATGTGTTTGGATTGTAGTGTATATTGTGGTGGTGTTGGATTGAAGAGTATATTGTGATGTGTTTGGATTGTAGTGTATATTGTGGTGGTGTTGGATTGAAGAGTATATTGTGATGTGTTTGGATTGTAGTGTATATTGTGGTGGTGTGTTTGGATTGTAGTGTATATTGTAGTGGTGTGTTTGGATTGTAGAGTATATTGTAGTGGTGTGTTTTGATTGTAGAGTATATTGTGGTGGTGTGTTTGGATTTGTGGTGGTGTGTTTGGATTGTAGTGTATATTGTGGTGGTGTGTTTGGATTGTAGTGTATATTGTGGTGGTGTGTTTGGATTGTAGTGTATATTGTGGTGGTGTGTTTGGATTGTAGTGTATATTGTGGTGATGTGTTTGGATTGTAGTGTATATTGTGGTGGTGTGTTTGGATTGTAGTGTATATTGTGGTGGTGTGTTTGGATTGTAGTGTATATTGTGGTGGTGTGTTTGGATTGTAGTGTATATTGTGGTGGTGTGTTTGGATTGTAGAGTATATTGTGGTGGTGTTTGGATTGTAGTGTATATTGTGGTGTGTTTGGATTGTAGTGTATATTGTGGTGGTGTGTTTTGATTGTAGAGTATATTGTGGTGGTGTGTTTCGATTGTAGAGTATATTGTGGTGGTGTGTTTGGATTGTAGATTATATTGTGGTAGTGTGTTTGGATTGTAGAGTATATTGTGGTGGTGTGTTTGGATTGTAGATTATATTGTGGTGGTGTGTTTTGATTGTAGAGTAGATTGTGGCGACGTGTTTCGATTGTAGAGTAGATTGTGGTAGTGTGTTTGGATAGTAGAGTATATTGTGGTGGTGTGTTTGGATTGTAGAGTATATTGTGGTGGTGTGTTTGGATTGTAGTGTATATTGTGGTGGTATGTTTGGATTGTAGTGTAGATTGTGGTGGTGTGTTTGGATTGTAGTGTATATTGTGGTGGTGTGTTTGGATTGTAGTGTAGATTGTGGTGGTATGTTTGGATTGTAGTGTATATTGTGGTGGTGTGTTTGGATTGTAGTGTAGATTGTGGTGGTATGTTTGGATTGTAGTGTATATTGTGGTGGTGTGTTTGGATTGTAGTGTAGATTGTGGTGGTATGTTTGGATTGTAGTGTATATTGTGGTGGTATGTTTGGATTGTAGTGTAGATTGTGGTGGTATGTTTGGATTGTAGTGTATATTGTGGTGGTGTGTTTGGATTGTAGATTATATTGTGGTGGTGTGTTTTGATTGTAGAGTAGATTGTGGTGACGTGTTTCGATTGTAGAGTAGATTGTGGTAGTGTGTTTGGATAGTAGAGTATATTGTGGTGGTGTGTTTGGATTGTAGATTATATTGCGGTGGTGTGTTTGGATTGTAGAGTATATTGTGGTGTGTTTGGATTGTAGTTATATTGTGGTGGTGTGTTTGGATTGTAGATTATATTGTGGTGGTGTGTTTGGATTGTAGTGTATATTGTGGTGGTGTGTTTGGATTGTAGAGTAGATTGTGGTGGTATGTTTGGATTGTAGTGTACATTGTGGTGGTGTGTTTGGATTGTAGTGTATATTGTGGTGGTGTGTTTGGATTGTAGTGTAGATTGTGGTGGTATGTTTGGATTGTAGTGTATATTGTGGTGGTATGTTTGGATTGTAGTGTAGATTGTGGTGGTATGTTTGGATTGTAGTGTATATTGTGGTGGTGTGTTTGGATTGTAGATTATATTGCGGTGGTGTGTTTGGATTGTAGAGTATATTGTGGTGTGTTTGGATTGTAGTGTAGATTGTGGTGGTGTGTTTGGATTGTAGATTATATTGCGGTGGTGTGTTTGGATTGTAGAGTATATTGTGGTGTGTTTGGATTGTAGAGTATATTGTGGTGTGTTTGGATTGTAGAGTATATTGTGGTGTGTTTGGATTGTAGATTATATTGCGGTGGTGTGTTTGGATTGTAGAGTATATTGCGGTGGTGTGTTTGGATTGTAGTGTATATTGTGGTGGTGTGTTTGGATTGTAGTGTATATTGTGGTGGTGTGTTTGGATTGTAAAGTATATTGTGGTGGTGTGTTTGGATTGTAGTGTATATTGTGGTGGTGTGTTTGGATTGTAGTGTAGATTGTGGTGGTGTGTTTGGATTGTAGTGTATATTGTAGTGGTGCATTTTGGATTGTAGAGTATATTGTGGTGGTGTGTTTGGATTGTAGTGTATATTGTGGTGGTGTGTTTGGATTGTAGTGTATATTGTGGTGGTGTGTTTGGATTGTAGTGTATATTGCGGTGGTGTGTTTGGATTGTAGTGTATATTGTGGTGGTGTGTTTGGATTGTAGTGTATATTGTGGTGGTGTGTTTGGATTGTAGTGTATATTGTGGTGGTGTGTTTGGATTGTAGTGTATATTGTGGTGGTGTGTTTGGATTGTAGTGTATATTGTGGTGGTGTGTTTGGATAGTAGAGTATATTGTGGTGGTGTGTTTGGATAGTAGAGTATATTGTGGTGGTGTGTTTGGATAGTAGAGTATATTGTGGTGGTGTGTTTGGATTGTAGTGTATATTGCGGTGGTGTGTTTGGATTGTAGTGTAGATTGTGGTGGTGTGTTTTGGATTGTAGTGTATATTGTGGTGGTGTGTTTTGATTGTAGTGTATATTGTGGTGGTGTGTTTGGATTGTAGAGTAGATTGCGGTGGTGTGTTTGGATTGTAGAGTATATTGTGGTGTGTTTAGATTGTAGTGTATATTGTGGTGGTGTGTTTGGATTGTAGTGTATATTGTGGTGGTTTTTGGATTGTAGTGTATATTGTGGTGGTGTGTTTGGATTGTAGTGTATATTGTGGTGGTGTGTTTGGATTGTAGTGTATATTGTGGTGTGTTTGGATTGTAGTGTATATTGTGGTGGTGTGTTTTGGATTGTAGTGTATATTGTGGTGGTGTGTTTTGAATTGTAGTGTAGATTGTGGTGGTGTGTTTGGATTGTAGTGTATATTGTGGTGGTATGTTTGGATTGTAGTGTAGATTGTGGTGGTATGTTTGGATTGTAGTGTATATTGTGGTGGTGTGTTTGGATTGTAGTGTAGATTGTGGTGGTATGTTTGAATTGTAGAGTATATTGTGGTGGTGTGTTTGGATTGTAGAGTATATTGTGGTGGTGTGTTTGGATTGTAGTGTATATTGTGGTTGTGTGTTTGGATTGTAGTGTAGATTGTGGTGGTGTGTTTGGATTGTAGAGTATATTGTGGTGTGTTTGAATTGTAGATTATATTGCGGTGGTGTGTTTTGATTGTACTGTATATTGTGGTGTGTTTGGATTGTAGTGTATATTGTGGTGTGTTTTGATTGTAGTGTATATTGTGGTGGTGTGTTTGGATTGTAGTGTATATTGTGGTGTGTTTGGATTGTAGTGTATATTGTGGTGGTGTGTTTTGGATTGTAGTGTATATTGTGGTGGTGTGTTTTGAATTGTAGTGTAGATTGTGGTGGTGTGTTTGGATTGTAGTGTATATTGTGGTGGTATGTTAGGATTGTAGTGTAGATTGTGGTGGTATGTTTGGATTGTAGTGTATATTGTGGTGGTGTGTTTGGATTGTAGTGTAGATTGTGGTGGTATGTTTGAATTGTAGAGTATATTGTGGTGGTGTGTTTGGATTGTAGAGTATATTGTGGTGGTGTGTTTGGATTGTAGTGTATATTGTGGTTGTGTGTTTGGATTGTAGTGTAGATTGTGGTGGTGTGTTTGGATTGTAGAGTATATTGTGGTGTGTTTGGATTGTAGATTATATTGCGGTGGTGTGTTTTGATTGTACTGTATATTGTGGTGTGTTTGGATTGTAGTGTATATTGTGGTGTGTTTGGATTGTAGTGTATATTGTGGTGGTGTGTTTGGATTGTAGAGTATATTGTGGTGGTGTGTTTCGATTGTAGAGTATATTGTGGTGATGTGTTTCGATTGTAGAGTATATTGTGGTGGTGTGTTTGGATTGTAGTGTATATTGTGGTGGTGTGTTTGGATTGTAGAGTAGATTGCGGTGGTGTGTTTGGATTGTAGAGTATATTGTGGTGGTGTTGGATTGTAGAGTATATAGTGGTGGTGTGTTTGGCTTGTAGTGAATATTGTTGTGGTGTGTTTAGATTGTAGAAAATATTGTGGTGGTGTGTTTGGATTGTAGAGAATATTGTGGTTGTGTGTTTGGATAGAAGTGCATATTATCGTATAAACTAAGCTTGGGTGACGATTAGGTCCACACAAAGGTCTTAGTATACACTTTTTTATACACTCATATGGAGACGCCAATACGTGCCGGTAGAGAGCTGCAAATTTTATCTTATTCTTGGCATCAAGGGCTATTGAGCAGTAAGGGTTCTTTTTCGTGCCAGCACGTACTGCAACACGGGACCTCAGTTTACTGGGTTTCATCCAAAAGACAGGCTTGGCGGCCTCCACGTCCCAGAGTGGGATTCGAACATAGGGACCAACTCCTTACTCCGCGATTCTAGAGGAGACATTCTTACCACTGCTCCACGCGGCCGACTATCATATACTGAGTTTGGTGTGAAAATCTTAAACTTTAAATCTGTTCGACTAATTTCATGATAATTTATCATTGAAAGTTTTGGATTAGAAAGTAGGGAAATATTTTGATGAATTTAATGAAAATGAAACCATGATCAATTGGAAAGTACATATAAAAAGATACAATTCATATTCCTTGAATGTTTTTAACATGTGAAGTATGATATTTCATCATTAAAATTAATGCAGAATCAAGATAGAGAGCCCATTATTCAGCAACTTTGTCAAACGAAGTATGCAGGTTGCACAGATATGTCAATTTGATGGATTGAATTTATACTAAGGAAGAGCATTCCTTCAATCTTGGTCATTCGTTTTTAACATGTCTTCCCATAATCTTTCTTGGAGATATTTTGTCAGTTTGGGCTGCAAGCTTTCGGTCCGTACTTGAGAATGGAGATGGGCCGTAATAGTTTTTCTGTAAATATTTTGGTAGTGCCTAATGTTTTGTAAGTTTCATCTAAAATAAAAACCCATTATAAACGATCCCTTCCTTTCAATATGCACCACAACCCAGTCATCTAAATTAAACGCCTTTTATCTCTGTTTACACGAATCACTTTCGTTTTCTTTTCTGAAATAGTTTTGTTAACGTTTTCGTGTTTTAAAAGAACTCCACCAGCGCTGGGTTGGAGAGAAAACCGGTGACAAACTTGTATCTTAGCGTGGAATTATTTGGTTGCGATTTCGAGTTCAAGTGCACCCGGTGTTGACCAAGAGCTCTTGTAATAATGCGACCGAAATATGCCAGTAAAACGCACGTTTTCGATGTCTGACAGCCCGTAATGGTAAAGATCAATTTGCCCGTAGTTAGAACGTGCACGAACTCTCACGAATTTGTCAATTGCTTTTAAGGATGGTGAAATTATTTAAAATTATTTTTTTTATTTTATCCCAATTTTTGGCGGTGCGTTCTAGCATTATTTAAACTTAATTTTGTGGAAGTAAAAATATTCAAAGAATCGGCTGCAAAATAATAATAAAACAATTAACTTAGGGCATCTTAATTAGATGACTAGGCACCCACCTCCCACAATCTCAATATTGGTTTGGAATTATTTTATAGTTAAACCAGTTCTCCAGATAGACGTTAATGCTCAACTCCCGCCGTAAACTCAGTAAACGAGCTTAAGCCCCCAAAGACATTTGTCTACGGATACATCAAAGTGCATTAATGAGGCATAAATCAAAAAATAAAGTTATATAACCCAGCGTTATTATAGTATCGATGATCTCTATAATGTCTGATGAAATATTAAGTTCTCAACGTGATTTGCTGATGATAAAGATTATGTAATGCACTCAAAATGAAATACGTCTTCTCAGGGTGAAGTCCGACTAACCATACATTTAAGGACATATAAGTCATATATTTTCATTTCATTGTAAATAAAATGGTAGATTTAGACTTTAAAATTGTAGACATAGACTTAAATTTCCATGCCAATTTCAGTAATCCTCATGACGTCAAACACCTAGGCAGCCGCACGAGATTTACATGCACATTTTGCCTCCTTAGCGTCAGACACAGAGACAGATGCGCACGAGATTTACATGCATTTTAGGCCTTCTTAACTTCTGACCTATCGACCTGCCTAATTTACATTTCGGCAGAATTATCAAGAAATAAACTCCGACAACTTTCAAAGAGTTATCGCAGAGAAAAAAATTAGAAATGGAAATATATAAGTCATATACTCATTTATATGTAGTAAGTTATCTAGCTTAGATATACTTGTGCAATTTGTTACAGTTTAATTTTATAAAAGTTAGGTTGTATAGAGAGTTTTTATTTTTATAGGCATTTTTAAATGACTATATAGCAATTGTTGATTTTAATCAAATTGATGATTCTTAGATGGAAACATTTGTTAATCTATTTTTAAAATAAATTTCAAGTCTTCGTGTCGTGTCAAGGCTTAATTTACACCTCCTTTATCACCAGATAAAATCTTTAATGTTTTGTACACGTGCATACCATACCCTTTTTTGTCTATCTTGCATTAATTTCACGCAAAGTTAAAATGTAAAATGAAAATAAGGAATCATTCTTAGAACACAAGGAATTATCCATAATATACATGCAGATTTTTACAGATTTAATTATACATACGTGCAGAGAAGACGAATATTCTCGGCGTCCACCCCCGATATGATAGAATTCCCGGGGGTTAGAATCCCCGCTATTTTCGTCTCATAATCCCCGAAGCAGGTTTTGGTTTGACTTTTGACGTCATCGGGACAAGTACCAGATGCAAAGTAAGGCAGACCTGAAAATTAAAAATAAATAATCACCCATTGTCAATAACTGAAAAATTACAAGGAAAGTGTGAAAAGTATTTTCAATTTGGTATGTGAACATGTAATTTTATCCGTAACGACGTTATGTTTTAGTGTTATTATGACCATGGAAATTCTTTATTTATAAAAAGTAGACATTCAAGATTTTTTTTTTTTTTTTGGTATCCTATACACTGAGCTGAAACATCATTCAATTTACCAAATTCGGCTATCGCTGTTTTATTTTGTAAAATTTGTACTTTTGAAAGAAGGCGATGATTTATCACTATGTATATACTAGTATATATATACTAGTATATATTTGACAAAGCTAGTTTACATTTACCTTTAAACTGTTATCTAAACTTGTAATTTTGGCGTCAAAAATATAGCAGATACGATTTTTATGTACACACACACACGAGAGAGAGAGAGAGAGAGAGAGAAAGAGAGAGAGAGTTTATTACAATATTATTCGTCCATTTTTCAAAATTAAAGCAACTCAGTAGTAAGTGAAGGTCGACATTGGAAGACACTGCATTTCGTTTGTTTTTTTTCGTGAATATACATCTGCCGTCAGTAATGCCATATTTCCGTCTTGATCATTGTCAACAATGTACAGCATGCATTATAATGATACGTGTCATTCTAAATAAAGCCATCTAAGTCAGTAGCAACATGATTTATAGTACCATCAAATGTTTATTCACTGTTAACCTTTACACTAACTTAAATAGATATTTACCTTGTAGCAATAACTGATATTTATATAATAACTGATATGTCAATAAATTGTGCATATTGTGGTTTGTAGTATTATTTCAGAGAACGATTGATAAAATAGTCCCCACCATTTTGTTCATATTTTTCATACTAAAAGGGTAGCAGAAGGTTGTATGAATTTTTAAAGTCTGAAGTTCAATTTTTTTAATTTAATTATTTATTCATTTATTAATTTATATGTATTTTTATTGTCTCTCTGTAATTTTGTTGTCTGTTTGCATACCTGTTTCCATAAATATTTATTACTGAGCTCATTTTTATCCTGTAAGTATGGTACGGAATTGGATTTTGTCCACCAGGATAGAACCTAGAGCCCCTTCCCCTTCCATCCATTTTTTTTATCTATTTAATTTTTTGTACAAACAAAATTAAAATCTATAACTTATTTAAATTATGACCACTTTTTTTGGCTTGTCAAGAAATGTCAACCTCACCACTTTGTCCTCTAGAACTTTCTTTGGGTTTTAGTTCTTTGTTTTTAAATAATTGAAGATTTACTTGATAACAATAATAGTAAAAATGCATTTCTTTTATATATGTATCGCCACTTAGTCTAGTCGTGGGCTTGCTAGACTAGTTTATGTATATCGGAGCCCGGTATGTTATATGTACAGATATTTGATTTTGTTTTTCCCGTGGTTGATCTGCAGACGACATGTCTTGTGACCCCTCGTGAACTGTCAGGGTCTTACAAACAATGCAATGAATTAGGTGGAAGAGTGTTTCCGACATTAATATACAAGGACTGTCACCACTGTGTCAAGCGAACAAATCTGACGCCCATATCTCAGCTCAAAATCAACCACGGGGAGCTGTGCTATCAGTACAGGCCAATCAAAATTCATTTTTCTATTTTAAAACACCAGTGAAAATTTATACATTGATCTATAATTTATAAATCTCATTAGCAAATTTTGAAATTTGGGGGAGGGGAGGGGGGCTTCCAAAATGCTTCTGAGAAAAGAGCCGACAAAGCAAATAAAAGAAAGATTAATAAACTGAAAAATCGAAAATGTTATTTCCTCAGCTCAAACAGGTGCGGGTTTTCTTTCAGTTTTTTGGTACACTTTTGTTCTTATCCTGGAATTTATCAGAAAAGAGAACAAATGACATATAACTATCACTTTAACAATATATTATATTTTAAAAAAGAAGGACCACTCTGTTCACCCTCTCACTGGGTCTGGATATCAAAGTTATTTTCAAATGTTCCAATTTTTTCTCAATTATTTACGATTTGCTTTCGATAAAAAAAACTGAAGAAAAGATTAGACTTTTTGTTTGTTCTCTTAAAATTTTTGTCAAGGTTTCGCGTGTACTTCTACAGAATTGGGTCTAATGTGAAATAAAGTTATATTGGAGAATTTCCCCCAAAATAAATCAGTATATCCCCGTGGGCTCCTGGATACGAATTAAACGGCCATAATCCACTACGTGCAGTAGATACACATAGTTCTTTCTTTTTGGCATACACTTTAAATGCGCAAAAGAAAAGACTTAATTCTCATCTTTGAAATTAAACAAGGCGTAAGGAATAGGTTCATTTTGATAAATATGACTGGGGGGTTGGTAGAACATTGTATGAACTATAAGAAGGTCGTCAGCTGATTCCGTAAATACTGGTCTAATTCCCGCTATCAGACGAAGCCTGGATTAAGACTGGACGACGTCCCCCTCAAGTGGGGATTAACAGGGCCAAATGATTAGTGAAGTAGAATAGTCAATGCTCCGTCAAGGCGCCGGTATTATTACTAAATAGTAAATACTAGGCGCGGAATTAATGGCCATTGACAATATTTAGACAAATAAAAAGATTTTGAATACGGATGCCATTGCAAGATTATTTTGTATTTTTTAGAAAAGCAAAGATTGAAAAACGTAAACCGAAATGATTACATAAATCTAAGTTTATCAAAGATGATCAAGGGAATATTGCAGATATAGACTAAATCTCTTTTAAATGGAACTGATGTGAATATACCGAGAGGGTAGGGGTAGCGGAGAGTGTCAAAGGTACATGGGGGGGGGTCTGGTTTTAAAGAAGCTAAAAGAAGAGAGGACTCAAATGATGAGTGGAGAGCGGAAATTTGAATGTATTCATGCTTGTTGCAAAGTGAGGTCTGTCTGTTTTGAGGGTAAGGCAGAAAGGAAAGAGACCCGGTGGATTCCCTCTTCCACTTTTTATCCGAGAATAATCTCGGACTCCAGTTAGTTTGGAATTTGTCCTTGAAAACCTCCTACACCTGTACTTCTGTTGTAATTCTCTAATTGCTTTAATGTATCCCATTTTATGTCGAGAATAAAGAATAAGGTTTATGCATAAGGGGGACTCTCTCTCTTCTCTCTCTCTCTCTCTCTCTCTCTGCTAAGAGCTACAATTAACTTCTATTCCTCAATTAATATGCATACAAATCGAGTGAGGGGGAAGTCTATTTGCAATCTGCAGAGCACTTGATTGATTGTTTTGAACTGATAGATCGATTTATGTACAATAAAGAGGTTATGTTTAATACATAACAGGAAATATCAGTGAATAAACTGCTATGGATTCTTCTAAAATTCCAGTGCTTATTGTTTTGTAGGCGTTCAGAGAGACAAAAAGTGATAAATTATCGTGTTGATAGAATTTTGAAACAGAATTACGTGAATCGCATTGAATAGTTTTTCTGCATTCGTTTTTAAAACGATAGTTTGGTTATATCTCAATAGAATTATCATATAAAGTTACAAAAAATATTTCTAGCAATGCATGCATTAAGATTTTTTGAGATTATATAAAACTGATAAAAATAGTGCGGATGGATCAATTTGTAATTTATTTCCATGGGTGTTTTTGAACAGAAAACTGAAGGAGTATGAAAATTCGACTATGGTATACATATTATGATGCACAATACTTCTTATTTCCAACTATTAACTAAATGTATGGAAGACCCTTAAACCAGAGAGAGAGAGAGAGAGAGGAGAGAGAGAGATATTTTCAATAAAGACAGACACATACAAAAATGAAATGGGCAATAAGTACTTGACGGACTCCGCTACCTAGCCTGCCTGTCTACTTGAGAGCTTATAAACAGAACAAGCCCACAGTCAATTCGTTTGATAAAATCCAGGGCCCGGGAAGTCGGAGCTCTGTCGTGATAAACATCGATCTGGCTGAATAGTAAAAATTTTATATAAACTGAATTAAAGTAATCACAATCGAGTATAAAGCGAGGCATCTGTGTTGCGTGCTTTTAACGCAGGATCCCAATATACAACAAATATTTTGCGATTAAATGTATGGAAGTATGGGGAATGTGCTTGTACGATTACTTTTATACAAAAAAAAAAACAAGAAAAGAAGAAACCCGACATTTATCTGTTATTATGTTCTTTGGCAAATATGAAGGGATATTAATAGACGTAATATTGCTTTTATGTTGTCGAATACTAACATGCTTTAATTTGCAGCTATTCTGGGTATAGAGATAGAAGCGCGGGATAATACAATTGGACATGATTGCAGACATTCCAAAACTTTAATTATTTTATTAAATGTAGACAGGGTGGCCTTTAAGTTTAGTCTTTAAGGTACATTTGCCCCAAGACAGGCTAAAAATTTACATCTGTTGCAAATACTCTAAGATTGAGACCAGAGGAAGATTGACTTAATTCGTTAATTGGGTGTTCGGCAGAAATCGATTTCTCTGTACATTATATAGACACAGAAAATGAAGAAACTTTTCATTTATTAGCTGGGAAACATCGATTTTAGAGAGGGTTTATATATACTCCAAGGGCCACCATAATTGCAATATGGACCCAGAGGTATACGGACGAAGTGTTCAAATTGATATGTATCAATTTGGAAATGAAATCGTAGTACGGAATTCAGTAAAGAGAACTAAATGGTAAACTGCTTCTCTGGATACGTGCAGGACTTGGTGCCTGGGATATTTAAACAAGAATTAAAAGTTCTATTAGAATTCATTAAACTAATTCAAATAGCAATTTATAAGTTAATGAAATTCATAAATGGCAAAATGATTGACGACACGGAAGAATGCCATTATGTTTAAAAACGTATGATCCCCTAAGTTTACATAATTATCATGTCTCTATCGGGCAACACAAGGCTGTCTTCTTTCAAAAAATGACTTGTGATTTGTGAATTAAACAAAATGGAAAAAATATTTTCCTCGTCAAAGTAAATCATACAATTTACAACAATTTGTCCTGAAAGATTTAAATGGCAACTAGGTTTTTTGGTGTAATTTGAAAAACCACTTATTGGAAATGATGTGTTAAAGATGACAGATCCATTCTATGTCATTTCTGACTGATCAATTATTGGTTTGAAATTTAAGAAAAGGCATTTCGTGATAAAGTCATTTTTGCAAACAAACTTAATAACAGCAAATATTTTAATAGAAAAACTTGGCAATTTCCTAGGGTATATGAAAATTTTCCACCGTCGACTGACGAAATGACTTTCTTAATGAAGTATGATAAAGTTTCAAAATATTCAGTTCGATGGTAGAAAGTTAGGATCGTAGGATTGGGGGAAAATTAAACAGAACCGAAACTTATTTTGCTTGAATTTGAAGACTTAACCAAATTACAAAGCATCAGAGAACATTCTTAGATATATATCAAAAATTGTTCTATTTCGAAAAAAAAAATCGTTTAGCGCGTTTCATCAGCTTAAGTGCCTAGATTGACTACTACGGAATAAACAGAAAAATACAGATAAGAAAGAGATTATTTGTGGAATTTACATAAACACATGAATTTGCCAGATGAATTTCTCAGGTACAATAAATACTTACATATGCATAAGAAAAGGAACTTGAGTTTCTCCCAGACAAAATTTAAATCCAGCAATTGTGTCATCCTTTTTAGAAAAATTATCACCGTAATTTTTAATTTTCAGCTGAATTAAATTTAGGTTTCATCTCTCATTTCGCAGCGATGGACCGACATGGTATTTTGGTCGTCTGTTAATGTTAAACTCCCAGGTAAAAACGGCGACGATACGATCCGACAACGTGTTCCGTGAACCGTGACGAGCGCTCGTGAACCGCCGGTGCTGACTTGCTCTGTTGACGAGTAAATAAACAGCAGTGGCGCGTGGCGTTTGTTCATGCTAAGTTATTTCAATTTTGAATTGCCCAGGCGCGTGGCGTTTAAATGCATAATGCGTTGATATCGTAGTGTAATTCTTTTAATGCGATTCAAGAAAGGGGGAAGAGAGAGAGAGAGAGAGAGAGAGAGAGAGAGAGAGAGTTTATAAATCTTTGTAAATTTATGTTTATTAGCAGACAGACAGATTGGCATGCCGTAGGACTAATGGAATGTGGATGGTTTTAATTATGGGTATTGTTTGATTTAATCTAATTTTCAAATATATAAGTGAATATAACATGTGATATCCTGTGAGGATTCCAGACCCAAATTTAATAAATAAGAAGAATGGTTCACTTAAATTGGAGTTGGGACAAAAAATCCTAAAAATAGCTAAATCTATATCCGAATAAAAAAGAATACAGGTAATGATTTAAAAAGAAAAGGAATTAAATGACTGTTTTTTTTTCTGCTTTTCATCATAAACATTTGGATACAAGCACATCAGATATGACAGAACTTACTGCCAAAAAAGTCCCTAGATTGTCTTGGATTGGCGCATTCCGACCCCAACCCCTCGGAGATAGGGGCCGGGAGAGATTATATGGGAGCAAAGTTTTCTTTCCCCGAGATAAAATTAATCTGCTTGGCGAACAATCGGTAAAGAAAGAATCGTTGTGTAGAAATTGAGATTAGATTAAAGCCAATGTACAGCCATACTTAATTAACATTTACTAATTAGTTAAAGTTAATTGAGTATGGGGAAAGCATACATGTATTACTTTTAAAACTTCTACTTT